>NC_051234.1:32482480-32519980 GCF_015220715.1 Pygocentrus nattereri | reverse complement strand
CTGTTGTTTAATACTATTGTGCTCTTTTAAAAAAGATGGTTCTTAAGGGTTCTTTAGTAAAGAAAATAGTTGTATATAGAACCATGAACACTCAAAACCCCTTTGCATGATTAAAGGGTTCCTTGCATGGTATAAGGGTTCTTCAGATTGATGTAGAATGCTGTACATGGTTCTATATAGGGTCTTTTTGAAAAGCCTTCTATATAGTACAAGTTCTCAATACCAAACTGTTCATATGTGCAATAATAACAGTTGTGTGTGTGTGCAAAAACTCAGAGGGACACTAACTTAATTTAAATAATTTAAATAATTGTAACTGCTTTATACCTGATGTTTCATATTTATTATCACAATCACCGCCACCTTACTATACTCATAAGTACTTAAATCTGGTGTACATACTGTAAATTTCTCTATATTGTCTTAAATTATTAGTAAAGTGTTAGTAAACAACTGCAATTTCCCCCTGGGATCAATAAAGGATTCTGAATCTGAAAGGTTTATTCTTTTGTTACCGGCTCAGCGTTGCAACAATAGAAGAACCCTTTTGGATAACATTTTACCATGCAAAGTGTTCATGATTCTATATAGAACCATTTTCTGAACTCTTGAAGAACCTTCTTGTGTGGGACATTTGATTAGAATAATATGTTGTTGCAAAACAGTCGTGGTTTTCTTTGGCATGTGCTGTAATTTTTAAATATTTTCTGCTGTTACATTGATCACGTTTTTGTATCTGTCTTTAGATGATCCGGAAAGGCTTGTTCAAAGATCAACACTTTGACCAGAACTTGAATTTCCTGTACATAGAAGTGGACAAAGTGACTGAGAGGGTTTGTTCAGCTTCATTAAATACTGACCAGTCTTTGAAGTTGTTAGTAGACCATTTGCAAAACTGTGACGCGCCTTTCTTTAACGGATGTCCGAAACACAGAGCATCACACACCGAACCTCCATCTTTAACAGAATTTATTATTTTGTCCTCAAAAAGCAAAAAGGCAAAACGAGGCAAAAAGAGGGTGTAACGAAATTCAGCTACAACAGGGGATGGAAGCAAGTGGCTCCAGAGCTGGAGCCTCTTTTCCTGTCCTGTCGTGGCTCCACAGCTGAATCAGATCAGTAGGTAATAATAAAATAATCCTCCTCTACAGTAAAATAAAGCTCTGCTGATCCTTCAACACAGTTTAACAGTAAATGGTCTCAAACGCTGGAGTTAATGTAGAACTGCTGATTCACCCTTTAACCCTGAAGATCAGCGCAGACGGCTGGTCACCATAGCAACGCAGACGACAGTCTCGCCCAGCTAGTAGCTACGAAACGGCAAAGAGAGAGATTTAAGACGGACATCGATAATTTGAAGATGAATGAACTGATTTGCATATATAATCACTGAGGCTGGTTTCCTGAAGCATGTAACCTGCAGGTTTAAAGAACATTATGGTCAATTTAGTAGGTATTTATTTTGACTATCCAAGTAAAGTTACCACCTTTTTGTTTAGAAATAAACTGCTTTACAACATGATCACTGGAGATTTACCCGTTTAAGAATTAATAACGAATGAATGTAGGGTGTTTTAAATACAGATTCTGGGAACTGTGGTTACAGTAAGCAAATCGTAAAATCTTTTACTGGCTGGGCTTTAAAGTGGTAGATTTTCATGTTTAATGAACTAAGAAAACAATCCTTTCAGATGCACAAATGCTGAAGCTAATACTGGAGCCACTCAGGGCAAAATTAGATGCTGAGGAGGACGCAGCACCTTTTTAAATGAGGTCTTTCAAACTTTTTTGGGAACAATGGAAATTGTGAGTTGCAGGATGCTTTACATTAGGCAACTCGAGTGCAATCCAGTTGCATGAAAGTTTCACTTGTAAAGCCACCCTTAGAATTTTCCCTTTGCTTGAAGAAGAAAATAGTGCGGAGAGATGAGTCGGTTATTTTGCAAACGGTCAATTGGCATCCAAAATGTTTTCATGCACATCCATGACATGCGTGTCATGTTTGGTGGTAATAACAGCGATGAACGACATAAGATGTTCCCTTTGAATGCACACAATCCTATGTGAGTTACTCAAGCTGTCTCTCTCTCTCTCTCTCTCTCTCTCTCTCTCTCTCTCTCTCTCTCTCTCTCTCTCTCTCTCTCTCTCTGTGTGTGTCTCTCTCTCTCTCTCTCTCTCTCTCTCTCTCTCTCTCTCTCTCTCTCTCTCTCTCTCTGTCTCTCTCTCTCTGTCTGTCTCTGTCTCTCTCTCTCTGTCTGTCTCTGTCTCTCTCTCTCTCTCTCTCTCTCTCTCTCTCTCTCTCTCTCTCTGTCTCTCTCTCTCTCTCTCTCTCTCTCTCTCTCTCTCTCTGTCTCTCTCTCTCTCTCTCTCTCTCTCTGTCTCTCTCTCTCTGTCTGTCTCTGTCTCTCTCTCTCTCTCTCTCTCTCTCTCTCTGTCTCTGTCTGTCTCTCTCTCTCTCTCTCTCTCTCTGTCTCTCTCTCTCTCTCTCTCTCTCTCTCTCTCTCTCTCTCTCTCTCTCTCTCTCTCTCTCTGTGTCTCTGTCTCTCTCTCTGTCTCTCTCTCTCTGTCTCTCTGTCTCTCTCTCTCTCTCTCTCTCTCTCTGTCTCTCTTTCTTTCTTTCTTTCTTTTCTTTCTCTCTCTCTGTCTCTTTCTTTCTTTCTTTCTTTTCTTTCTCTCTCTCTGTCTCTCTCTTTCTTTCTTTCTTTCTTTCTTTCTCTCTCTCTCTCTCTCTCTCTCTCTCTGCCTCTCTCTGCCTCTCTCTCTCTCTCTCTCTCTCTGCCTCTCTCTGCCTCTCTCTCTCTCTCTCTCTCTCTCTCTCTCTCTCTCTCTCTCTCTCTCTCTCTCTCTCTCTAGGAGAAAGTGACAGTAATGAGCACTATTAACCCCACGAAGGACCTGCTAGCAGACCTGATCGGTGGCCAGAGGCTTCCCGAGGAGCAGCGGAAGAAGGTGATGCAGCTGAAAGATCTGCTGGATGGCACTCTGATGTTGGACCCAGCCAAGCGCATCAGTATCAACCAGGCCTTGCAGCACCCCTTCATCCAGGACAAAATCTGACCTTCCTTCACTTTTTAATCTCTGACTTTTCTTTGACCTTCCACTGGAAGTGCAGTGGGCACGCCAGTCCTTCCCCTGGAGGTCTGCCTTCCTGTACAAGTTGAGTGCAGTCCCGATCTAACTGTCCTGATCTACATAACTGAGGTCTTCAGACGGCTGCGATCACCTTGGTTAGGTATGTCGGGAAATTGCGGCGCTGAACTGTTAAGGAAGGCGATCTGCAGGTGGAGGGTTGGTCACCAGAGCACTGGAGTCAGAGCTGTGATGCTGGTCTGGGACCCAACCAACAACCTCCAGCTGAGAATGTTTGGAACCATTGAAGACTTTTTTTTTTTTTGCTCCTATTTGCTTTGTTTTACAAGGATTTTTGTTTTTTTGTTTTCCCATGTGTTGATTACGGAGCTGTCAGAATGATCTGGTTTTTATTGTAAATAATCCATACATAATTACATGTTGTCGTTCACACCAGACATGAGTTGTTTTTCTCTGCGATCGTTGTTAGGTTTGGACTTTGCATCTTATTTAACTTCAAATGTGGTTGACGTTTGAGGGGAACCCGTCAGCGAGAGCAGCCAGCTGAGACGTTGACGTGGTAAGGCACTTGATCAGTGTGTAATCAGAGACGATAACGCACGACTAAATCCCCCAGATTATTATCTAGTACCTTGGATTACCGTGAATCCATTCCAGAATTCCTCCAAAATGATCTAAAAGGTTTTGATGTGTCGGTTTGATCCTACAGTTTTAACGTGACCAAGTGTTACCTCATCAGTGCTCTTCACACTAGTTAGATATCACTATCGTAATTCCTTCGTTCTGTTAATCTGAAAACCCATCGGCTAACTCATCTCTGCTGTGTGTGGGTTCACTTCTTCGAGGCAGCGTGTTAGAAGCTCTTACATGCCGTCAAAGCCCGTTAAGTTTGCTTCTCTCAGTGAATTCAGAGAATGCCCCAATCTCCCGGTACCTCTCCTCCCGTGAGCGCTGCTGAAATGACTGAACGAAGAGAACAGAATGGAGGAGTCCAGGACTTATGCTGCCATTTGAAGGATGGTTCCTCTCAGATTTAGAACAGTCCTGCATGAGGGGGAACCTTACGCTGGTCTCTACTTGCAGGAGAGTTTCGTTATATTATTTAACTGGGATCCGAGTCGAACCTCAGCCCTTTTCTTTGAGACACCAGTTACATTTTCTCTGATGTCTTTAGACGCGTTGAAAGTGATCAAGAACTTTATGAACAGCTCGACTTGAAAATTTGTCGAAAGGGGCAAAACTGTTCAAATCTGGCTAAAATCGTGCTGCTTAGGTCCAGCTTTTAGGGGCTTGCCGTTCAGACCACCTGGTAGCATCCGCACACCTGTGCCAACGGACCAAGTTCATCAGCACAGTGGCAATTTTAGAACCACACAGAAGAGCACCTTTAGACTGCCTTGTGAGATGTTCGCTGTAGATATGCGTCTTTGAGAGTTGAGAAAATGACGGTTTTGGAAACCATGTTTACGTCAACGAAACCATAAAATCTTTTTACCGACTGGGCACTAAAGTGGTAGTTTCTTGTTTAAGTAGCCGAGAAATCAGCCGCTTCACACAAACTAGTGCTGAAGCGAATATCGCAGCTTTGTTGAATGGAAATTATGTCAGTTTCGCTTTAGTTGCAGGACACTTTACGCTGTGCAGTCTGGTTGCGTGAACGTTTCACCGTGGCACTCCTTATTTTGCAAACTCATTTGGCATCCTTGATGCCACAGATTGGTATTTTATGCATAGTTGCATTAAAGTTTCACATGAAGGTTTAAAATGATTTTTCAGGTTGGCAGTTCAAGTTGTTCATAAGGTTCCTGATCATACTCAACAGATCTAGAGACACAAGAACAACTTGGATGGCTAGTTCGACTCTTTCCTAAGGCTTTCTGGATCTGAGCGAGATGTCCAGACCATAGCTCCTTGTTTCATGAGTCCTGGTTCTTGCGTTGTCCTGAGATTTACTACATAAACCAACATCCTCTCAGTTAGCCTGATAACTTGAGCCCAAACCAGCCCTGTCCAATAGGAGGAAAGAAAAGGC
This sequence comes from Pygocentrus nattereri, assembly GCF_015220715.1. Taxonomy (NCBI): domain Eukaryota; kingdom Metazoa; phylum Chordata; class Actinopteri; order Characiformes; family Serrasalmidae; genus Pygocentrus; species Pygocentrus nattereri. Next base: position 32,514,858 of record NC_051234.1, on the reverse strand, counting down.
TGTTCATATTGGAAAATCCTGTTTTCCTAAACATCCCTGTTGTACTGTATAGTTTAGCAAAGTCTCATCCTTGCTCTGATTCAAGGGAGCCCATTCCTGGTCCTGGAGATCTGCGACCCTGCACAGTGTAGCTCCAGCCCTAATCGAGCTCGCCTGATCCAGGTAACGAAGGCCTGGATCTGAACTGTCCAGGACCAGGATTGCTCTAACACGCTCTGCAAAGCTGAGTCCGGTGTGTTTTAATAAAGAAAGGACTGCATGTGGTGTTTTCCACGATAAAGAATGGAGAAATAATGCTCTAAATGTTTCACCACATGGTTCCTTTCTGGTTCTTTAATACCAGCTGAGAAGATCCACCGGAGTCAATACCGTCAAAGCCCTTATGGGTCAATGTTTTTCTTCAGCTGATGAGCTGAATGTGTTCTACACTCTTAAAAAGATGGTTCTTCAAGGGTTCTTTAGTAAGGAAAATGGTTCTTTGAAGAACCATGAACACTCAAAGAATCCTTTGCATGATTTAAAGGGTTCTATGCATCATGAAATGGTCCTTCAGTTCGACGGACATTGTGTTGTAAAGGCTTTTTGAAAAGGCTTCTGTATCGTACCTTATTGGTACTATATAGAACCTTTCTTGCTAAGCACGTATGCAGAACCATTTCATGCCGAAGTTGTTCTTTGTGTGGTGAAGTTGTTCTTCAGACCGATGAATGTTGTATATGTTTCTATACAGAACATTCTTTGAAAATTGTTCTATATAGCACCAAAAAGGGTTCTCTTATTACAACTTCAGGCTTTTAACAACAGCAGGGCCTTTTTTGGTGCTATACAGAACCATAAACAACACATTCTCTGTCAGTCTGAAGAACCATTTCACCATGCAAAGAACCATTAAAGCATGGGGTTCTTCAGACTGATGGAGAATGTGCTGTAAATGGATCTTTTTAGGAAGAGTTCTATGTAACACCCAGAAACACCTTGTTCCGATATCAAGCTTGTAACAATAGAACCACCCTTTTGGGTCCTATAAGGAACCCTTTTCTGAAAGGTTCTGTATAGAATCGTCTACAGCACATTCCAAAGAACCTTTAAATGATGCACAGAATTATTTAATAATGCAAAGGCTTCTTTCAGTGTTCATAGTTCTTTATAGAACCTTTTTCCTTATTGAAGAACCCTAGTGGAAAAATTGTTTTTAAGAGTGAGTCTTATTTCCGAGACCTGGTCTCAGACGCTCATTTTCCAGGTGGTGGTGTTCTCCCAGGGGTTGTTAATAAGGTCAGACTTCGCTGTTAGCTGAGCGTTTTAAGCCGTGGTCTGCTCTGCAGGACGCTCTGGACTTTGGTCTGAAGTTGTCGCGCTGACCGATTCCTCGCTGCTTGGATAGTCCTGGTTGACGAGACTGAGAAATGGTCCATTTTCACATAAAACCCAAAGCCGTGAAAGTTGCCCCGTTTGAAAGTGCCTCCCCTCGAGTCTGCATTGAAGCTGAATATACAGTAAGAGTCTCTGGCGTTGACGTCGCCCGACTTTCGTTTCGTTTCATGTTGTAAATATTTCTTGGTTTTGTTATGAAAGAAGTCAATGTTAGTTTTTTTTTTTTTTTTTCTCTCGCAGGATAATAAACGTTTTAGAAAAAGGCTAAATTCAGAAAATCGGGTTGTGAAGACAGACAAATTTCAGCACATGGAGTGTATCGTGACTTTTATTAATAAAATCTTTCATATCTTTGAATTATTCTTGTTTTGAAATGCGGCGTTGGTCTAAATCTTGACCGAGGGCAGATTGAGGCCTCAGCATCTCCCTCAGATATAAGTCAAACATCACCCTACACACTTAAAAAGACGGTTCTCCAAGGGTTCTTTATTAAATGAAATGTTCTATGTAAAGCCTTGAGCGCTCGAGAACATGTTGCATGATTAAAGGGAGAATGTGCTGTGGGTTGTTCTACAGGGAACCTTCTATACAGCACCAGAGGGGTTCTTTTGTTGTAGGCTTGACACTCTTTAAAAAAAAAAGATGGTCCTTCAAGGGTCTTAAGAAAAGGGTTCTTTATATCAGTGAAGGGTTCTTCAGGTTGATGGAGAATGTGTTGTACATGGTTTTATGTGGAACCTTTTTGAAAAGTTTTCTGTATAACATCAAAAAGTGTTTTGTTACACCAGTAAAAAAAGATGGTTCCTCGAGGGTTCTTTAGTAAAGAAAATGCTTCAGTATGGAGCCATGAACACTTGGAGAGCCCCTTTGCATGACTAAAGAGCTCTTTGCATCATGAAAGAACCATAAATCAGCTTCATGGAGAATGTGCTGTAGATGTTTGTGTAGAACCTTTTTGAGAAGGATTCTGTGTAGCACCTGAAAGGGTTCTTCAGTTGTTGTTATTTCAAGCTTGTAACAGTAGAAGGGTTCTTTGCATGTTCATGGCTCTATATGGAAGCATTTTCTTTCCTGAAGAACCCTTGAAGAACCATCTTTCTAAGAGTATAAGTCTTCAGTAGTCCAGAACGTTCTACTTACGCCTGTAGTAGTGATTGTCTTATGATTAACAGTTGTACTGTGTAGGTTCTGCTGGAGGCTCACAAAAGCCGGAGTCGTCTTCCCTCACCGTTTGGACCTCGGCACCAGGAATACGGAGCGAGAGGCTTTCATCTGGCCAGAGAGACAAACCCGGGACAACCTCGCAGAGCGAGAACCGAAGAATCGAGGGTAACGACCGACGTAGACGTGTCATACAGTGCAGGAGGGATCTGTCTCACCAAGACCCTAATCAGAATTAATTAATGTTAATAAAATAGAATTAATAAACCTTTAATAAAAAACTAGGTTTTTGGTTCTCAATCTTGGTTCTAAAGTACCACTAATCTTCTTTTCATAGTTTCCTTGCTGTTAACACACCTGATTAACCTCATTAACTGCTTAAGCTTTTTCCTGAGTTGAGCTCAGTACACTCAGAAATAAAGGTTCTGGACCGTCTCTGGGTCAGTTCCCCTCCTGTCTCTGGGGTGGTTCCCTCAAGGCTCCATCTCAGTCCCTTGTCAGGGAACATCACTGAACCATAATCCACTGAAATGATCTGTTCTAAGCTGGACTGACTCCACACACCCCGCCTCGCCTCCAGGCTTTTACTCTACTGCTCTGTTTTAAAACATTCGGTTATGAAAAGGAACAAATACCAACTTTTCACCTGGAGGAACTGATTTAAGCTCCACAATCAGACCTTAGATCCACTGCTGGAGCTTTGAGGGAACATCTACACTGTTTGTACCTCGATGAATGAAAAATGTTTCTTAACAGAACCTTCATTTCTAACAGTGTGCAGAGGGCAGTTGTGCTCTGGGACCACAGGCCAGATTCACAAAAGCTTTCCTAAGGAGATTCGTACGCTGGATGTCGGAAGGCCGATGCTGAAACGTTTGTAAGAATGTTCTTCAGTGCGAAAAAAAACTTCTGAAACAAAAGTTTTGTTTCATTAAGATGATCATCACTGTTGTATGTAGGCGGTAGGACATTAGTCTTTTACACCATCATGTTTCCGTTAACCGGTTGTTCAGTTTAGTCATGTCATTGAGGAGGGCAGCAAAATAAATTCAAATCAAACGCTCAGAAAAAATTCAGCCCACAAGAAGTAGGAGATGGTGGAGGAAACATCCTGCTTGGTTTATTTCAGCCGTTATACTGGATGTCCCAAAAAATTCTGCATCATTTCGTGGTGTAATAACAGCCAACTGTCCCTCAAATGATCTCAAATTTTAACGTGTGTAAAAACTAACCAATTTTAATTTTAATTTTTTCCCCAGGTTGAAGAACAGTGATCACCAGAAATGAAAAGGCATTTTGTGTGCTGGAATGTGCTCAAACACAGTCAAACGCGTGATCAGCCTGCATTTTCGAGAAAACTCAATAAAAACGCATCAGCTGGAGGCGGTTACGCATGACCTGGAATACCGACTGGAATGGTGTGTCGGGTCACGGGCGGTGAGCATATTGAACATTTGTGAAGCTGTGAAATCGGCTATTAAATCTACATCCCTCTGAATTTCTTCTTCGAATTTTGATAAATAAATCCTGTTTCGTTCAACATGAAGCCTTTTTAATCTCATTTGCCTCGGACATGTAGTTACTCAGATATTCCCATCTCAAATGATGTCAGTTCTTTTTGGGACACCCTGTGTTTTATGAAACTCCGTAGAGGTTCACTCTGGAAGTTCTCACAGTCGAAGACTCATGTCAAAGGCAAGGCCCTCTGACCAGGTCAGGCCCTTGACACAATCCTATCCGGCCTGCAGAAGTATTTGTTTTTTATTATTGTTGGCCCGTTTCACAGTGCACCCGCACTACAGTCCCCAGCATGCACTGCAACACAATGTGTGCTCTGACTCTCCCACCCCAGCAACAGTCTATGGGACAGTGGGTACGCCTCGGTTCCTCACCAGTCACATAATACTGAACGTCAGCTCAGCAGCTCAGAAACTGAGCCCGAGTCTCAATGAACCTGCAGTAAAGAAATAAACGTTCTGTGCAGGTACATGATTCATTCATCAAGATACAACAATGTAAGTGCACCCTCAAAGGTTCTACAGTGGTTCTAAGGTCTGATTGTGGAGCTTAAATCAGTTCCTCCAGGTGAAAAGTTGGTATTTGTTCCTTTTCTTAACCGAATGTTTTAAAACAGAGCAGTAGAGTAAAAGCCTGGAGGCGAGGCGAGGCGGGGTGTGTGGAGTCAGTCCAGCTTAGAACAGATCATTTCAGTGGATTATGGTTCCGTTATGTTCCCTGACTGAAGGTACTGGGATGTACCCCTGAGGGGACCACCACAGTGACACGAGGGGAACTGACCCAGAGACAGTGTTGTACCTTTTATTCTGAGTGTAGGTTAAAAAGCTACTGGGGACGTGGAAATTTTGAGTATTTCAAGAATTCACATAATATTTCACGGTCTACTACAATATATTTCCCTTTTATAGTTAACAGTTAACAGTCAAGTTACTGTGTATGGTAAATAAACAGTGGCCAGTCCGGTTTACTGCACAATGTTAATCAGAAGTGAAAAGCATGGTTGTCCTCTGGCTCACGGATTTCATGAGATCTTTTAATACGGCCCTTTTAGCGGTCGGGTCAGACGCACCGGGTCTAAGACATGAGTGAGACTCGGACTCAGAATCGGAATACTGTATTGATCCCAGAGGGAAATCGCAGTTGTTACAGTTGCAACCGTTTATTTAAAAGAACAAACACTTTAATAATTTAAGACGAAAAGGAGAAATTTGCAATATGTATGTGTTTAAATTCTAAATGGCTGTGATAATAAATCTGAAACATACAGTATAAAGCAGTTCAGATTACTGCACATAGATGGAGTTATAGAGTTTAATGGCCACAGGTAAGAATGACGTCCTGTGGCGCTCTGTTGCATTTCGGTAGAATGAGTCTTGCGCTGAATGAGCTCCTGTGTCTCATCACTGTTGTGCAGTCGTTTTGATTTTAAGAGAAAAGTTAGAAGTTTTTTGAAGAACACTAATTTATCTCACCTTATTATGAAGCATGTAGAGAAGATAAAAGGCATGTTTAAGAAGGTTTTCTGTTTTAAGACGAGGTCACAAAGCCATGGAATAATAGCCAAATTCTTGTGTGGCCAGTAGCTGACCACTAGGGGGCAGCACATGCTCACAAACTTGTCAGCTGCAGTCAAAGCCTGGCCTTCAGCGCTGCTGAAATTGCTGGTTGTAAAGCAAACGACTGTGTTGACTGTATTCATTCGTTATTTTCAAGTGGACTCAACCAGTTTTACTGTCCTGTTTTCTGAAGGGGGTTAAACTAAGGGTTTTCTCACAGACAGCAGAACTTGGGCCCAGACTTAAAGAAAAGATTCAAGGGTTTTTAGTAAAGAAAAGAGTTCTATGTGGAACCGTAAACACTCAAAGAACCTTTTGCATGATTAAAGAGGTGAAATGGCTGGAGAATGTGCTGTAGGTGGTTCTGTATAGACGTAACATGAGGGTTCCTCTATTGCTAAAATGATAGTAGGACATCATTAGGACAGCCCCTTTTCAAAATGTTCTATATAGAACCATCTACAGCGTAATCTCCATCAGTCTGAAGAACCGTCCCCCCGTGCAGAGCCCTTTAATCTCGCGTAGGGTCTTCAGAGTGTTCATGGCGTTCTGTCCTAAATAACCTCTAAAGAGCTGTGTTTAAGTGTGTGTGGTCAGGCCTGAAGGGTAAGGGACGTTCCTGCTGGACGTTCCTTGATTTGTGCTGTCCACTGAGAACTCCAGCTGTGTTATAGATCCTCCTGGGTGCGGCGTGGTTGTGTAAAAATGTTAACAGGAAGTGAGAAACGTCGAAGTGTTTCTAAATGACTCTGCTCCTTTTTTAAGAAACAACCGGGGGAAAACCCAAAGGACCCGAGACTTCACTGAACGCCTCTCGTACCGCTTTCGCCTGCGTGGCCTTGGTGTCTGCTGGTAATGACCAAAAACAGTTTAGTGTCTCTCTGTTCTCGTCATCTTTGCCCAGACCTGCATCTACATCTTCATTCAGGCACTGAGGATCACAGCGGGGTCTGTTAGCATCATTAGCTGCATTAAAGGGGCCATATCCTACATTTTTTGCTTGTAGCTGTACTTTTTCCCTGAATCAGCTTATGGTAATTATGTGGGTTTAAGCTCAAAAATAGTTCTAATTTTATATATATATAATATAGAAATGGAACCAGACTGCCCCAGATAAATCAGTGTGTGAGGTGTAAACAGAGGTTTAGAGGGTTTGGTGTGAAATGGTTCAGACGTCTTTACAGTAGTGATGGGAAACAAGGCGTCGCCATGACTACAACACAGATATAGACACTTTATTTACCATCCAGAACCACCAGAGAACCTACACATGAGCTAGTGGAGTTTAAGAGATGTGTTAAAAGAAATAGAAAAAAAAAAAAAGGGCTCCTAACAACCACCTGGAAGAGCTGGTCGACCCCAGGACTGCCCCCATCAGATAAACAGCACTGAAAGCTTTGATCTCTGAGAGTGAGAGGAGAACATCAAGCTGCTTCAGATCTGAAAACATCCACAGGTGTTTCTGTCCATCCTTCCACTGTGAGAAGACCACTCAGCGCTGTGGGTCTGAAAGGACGTGTAGCCGATCAAGAAGAACCTCCCTGGGAAAACCCCCAATTGTACTCTTCTCTGGTCAAGGACGGAGTCATCACCTGGCTTTCACCAAATATTTCAAGCCTTTTAATTTAGTGATCTCTTTGAATACCTTTGTTTATAAACCTTTTCACATCATTATTAGCATTTGAATTTTTTCCAAGCCAAGAAGTAACATTTAAATAATTACAGGCTAAGGCCTCACTCAGGCCTAGGACTTTGAGCTGTATTTACAATATAATTTGAAATTCATTTAAATTTCAATTCAGTGACTGCGTACAACTTTAATATAGTTGTATAGGCTGTATAGGTGGATATACACTATATTTCCAAAACTCTTCACTCCCCCATCCAAATCACTGAGTTCAGGTGTTCCAGTCACTTCCATGGCCACAGGTGTATAAAGCCGAGCCCCTCGGCCTGCAGACTGCTTCTACAGACATTAGTGAAAGAATGGGTCGCTCTCAGGAGCTCAGTGAATTCCAGCGTGGTGCCGTGATCGGACGCCACCTGCGCAGCAAGTCCAGTCGTGAAATTTCCTCACTACTAAATATTCCACAGTCCACTGTCAGTGGGATTATAACAAAGTGGAAGCGATTGGGAACGACAGCAGCTCAGCCACGAAGTGGTCGGCCACGTAAAATGACAGAGCGGTCAGCGGATGCTGAGGGGCATAGTGCGCAGAGGTCACCGACTTTCTGCAGAGTCAATCGCTACAGACCTCCAAACTTCATGTGGCCTTCAGATCAGCTCAAGAACAGCGTAGAGAGCTTCATGGAATGGGTTTCCATGGCCAAGCAGCTGCATCCAAGCCTTACATCACCAAGCGCAGTGCAAAGCGTGGAATGCAGTGGAGTAAAGCGCCGCCACTGGACTCTAGAGCAGTGGGGACGTGTTCTCTGGAGTGACCAATCACAGTTCTCCGTCTGGAAATCCGATGGACGAGTCTGGGTTTGGCGGTTGCCAGGAGACGGTACTTGTCTGACTGCATTGTGCTGAGTGTAAAGTTTGGTGGAGGGGGGATCATGGTGTGGGGTGGTTTTCAGGAGTTGGGCTCGGCCCCTTAGTTCCAGTGAAAGGAGCTCTTAAAGCTTCAGCTCCAAGAGATTCTGGACAATTTCACGCTCCCAACTTTGTGGGAACAGTTTGGGGACGGCCCCTTCCTGCTCCAACATGACTGCGCACCAGTGCACAAAGCAGGTCCATAAAGACGTGGATGAGCCAGTTTGGTGTGGAAGAACTTGACTGGCCTGCACAGAGTCCTGACCTCAACCCCATAGAACACCTTTGGGATGAATTAGAGCGGAGACTGTGAGCCAGGCCTTCTCGTCCAACCATCAGTGTCTGACCCCACAAATGAGCTTCTGGAAGAACGGTCAGAAATTCCCATAAACACTCCTAACCCTTGTGGAAAGCCTTCCCAGAAGAGCTGAAGCTGTTATAGCTGCAAAGGGTGGGCCGACATCACATTAAACCCTATGGATTAAGAATGGGACATCACTCAAGTTCATATGCGTGTGAAGCCAGGCGACCGAATACTTTTGGGAATATAGTGAATGTAAATCTATTGCTTTTGTGACATAACAAATTCAAAATAGGTGGCTTTTGCGGCTCAGTTTCCACATAAGGACTGAATGAACTGAGGAGTGAATGGTAAATTCGGGAAATTAGACAATATTTCTACAGTATTTCTACAGTATTTCTACAGTATGTGTATGTGTACGTTCTTCATGATCCCTCTCAGAAGTATGAGGTCTAGTGTCCAAACCCCAGCATGATTAAAAAGCATCATTGTGGATGTGTTGAAGATGTTGAACATCTCCCTGGTTATCTGTGAGAATGCAGGGTGTCTGAGTGGGATTCTGTTCACAGACACTCCGTGGCAGCTGTAGTGGTATATGTGTGTATAGCACAGTCCTACTTCTGCTTCCTGGGCGGAGGAGTGGTCACAGATGAGTGGCCTGTTAGTGAGGCGTTCTGCCATCATTAGGCCCAGTGTGTTTCCTGTGAAGTGGAAAATGATGCATTAGAGGAGACTTTCATATGAGAGCTCTCCTATCATTAATTTGCAGTGTGTGTGTTTGGATGGGTGATGAGAAAAGTGTTTATGATGAAAACGTCTTATTGGAAGATGTTTATTATAACGAATCTGACACGTTATGGCCCTTGTCGTAATCTTAATTCTATAATTTGGCTAAAATGTACACGATTTTGTCTGTCTGTCTGTCTGTCCTGCGATGGACTGGCAACCTGTCCAGGGTGTATCCTGCCTTCCGCCCGATGACCGCTGGGATGGGCTCCAGCACCAACCCCCCCCCACGACCCTGACGGAGAAGCGGCTTAGAAGATGGATGGATGGATGTACACGATTTCATCACACTTGCCTTAAAATGTTGTTGAGTTGTCTGAAATTGCTCTGCTCATCTGGGTTCTTGCACCGATGATGTACTGTTGATCGATAATTCAGTGAGTGTGATGTAAACAGAGAGACTCAGAGGGTTTGGTGTGAAATGGTTCAGATGTCTTTACAGTGGTGGTGATGGGAACCAGGCGTCGCCATGACTACAACACAGATATAGACATTTTATTTACCATCCAGAACCACCAGAGAACCCACACATGAGCTAGTGGAGTTTAAGGAACATATTAAAAGAAATATAGAAAAAAGGGCTCCTAGCAACCACCTGGAAGAGCTGGTCGACCCCAAAACTGACCCCATCAAATAAACAGCTTTGAGAGAGAGGAGAACATCCATAGGTGTTTCTGTCCATCCTTCCACTGTGAGAAGACCACTCAGCGCTGTGGGTCTGAAAGGACGTGTAGCTGATCAAGAAGAACCTCACTGAGAAAAGGAGACGGACACATCAAACAAAGAAGCTGGATGATGGACTGACCGCCCCAGAGTCCAGACCTCAGCAGCACTGAATGGGTTTGATTACCTCAGAAAATCAACCAGCTTCTCAGACTGAGCTTTGGAGGCGTGTCTGCAGGTTCTTAGAGGAGCTGAAAGTGAGGCTCCTGAGAAGAACAGAAGCTGGAATGATGAGAAAGAGGGACTCACTGACCCTCACAGAGCTGAGATCAGGTTTAGTTGTAGAGGCTTCTGCATGATTTATATAGTTTTTCTTTGTTTAATTCCCACTGAAATATTTGACACTTGTTAGGATGTTCCTGCAGAAGGAGAAGCAAATTCATACAGTGCTGCTCGCTCCTCATGCAGTTCCAGAAAAAGGACGCTTTGCTTCTGTCCATTTCGATTTCCATGGAATGGAAAAACTTTGCTCACTAACCAAAAAGTGCCGTGCTGTAGCGGCGCTGAGGGAGGAGATAGTGAAGCTGTTACTGGGAATTTATGTGTTTGCTTGGCAGATTTGTCAGCGTTCATAAATTTCCCCTTTTTTCTACTTTGCATGCGGTTGGTTCCGCTGCAGGAGGAGGATATAAACTCGGCGAGGATGTGGCAGCATGAGTGAAAATCCGAACAGCGTGGCAGGGACTCAGAGGGGCCGTGAAACAGAAGGCAGGCAGGCCGAATGCCGCCTCAGTTAAGGGAAGAGGGTGAATTAGCTTGGAAGCTGATTTAAAATCTCAGAAAAAGGAAATAACATCGACTTACGAGCGGATTTCTGTTTAATGAAATGCTACATGGAGTTTCAGCCGTACTTTGCCCTGTGTGTAATCGGGTGTCTGGCAAGTTTTCTGTGTGAGGGAAGATTTATCAGTGCATTAGCTCATTCGCTTAGATCAGGGGTCGCAACCCAAATATCAAGAAGAGCCATTTCATCATTTCAACAAAAATCAAACCACCTCGGGAGCCACGACATTTCGTGTCCATTTGACCATCTTGGCTGTAAACGTCTCAGCATGTGCTGATGTTCTAGTATAGACTAAAACATATAAACCAAAACACAGACTGAGGCTACGTCCACATTACCAGGCTCAAATCAGATTTTTGGCCTGATGTGACTCAGATCCGGTGTTTTCAGGGCTGTGTGGACACAAATCTGATCTTTTCAAATCAGACCTGAGCCACTTTCATATGTGATCAAAGATCTGATGCGTATCCGATTTGTGGCCATGTGACCTCAATGTGACGCTCAGGTCTGACCATTCAGCGTTACCATGGCAACAGCGCCGAACAGACGTTAAAGACTGTAGACGGTGGAAAAGCAGCTCATCTCACCTTCTTCTCCTCCGTCTGGCTCTAATAACGAAGCTGAGAGCTGATCAGAGTTAATGATCTTCTCAGCGAAGCTCGTTCTGCTCGTTAGTTTGTGCTGATGATGCAGTGATTCAGTCACGTGACATCACTGAGTAGGAGGAGCTCATGAGGGTCATTTCTGGCCGGTTCATCACATTAATGACCGATTTGAGTCACTGACCTAAACGAGAGAGAACCTCGAGTCAGAGAGACCGGATTTGAGGAATAAGGTTTGTAACGTAAACGTAGCTGCTTTTCTCGCATCTCCAGCAGGAAACTTTTCCTCAAGAGTAGAACACTTTCTTCTAAAACGTCTGTCAACGTTGGACGTTTTCCGAGGCTGAAGTCGCTTCTCGTCCGCCAGCTTCTTGTTCGAATTTTCCCATTCCACCTTAAATGATGCCCGAGGTGCCAGAATGTAACTGCAGCACCATACATATAAGATTATAAGCTAAGAAAATTAAGCGTCTTCACTGTTTTCTGTCTTTTTCTTCTTCTTCTATATGCATTTACTTAATATCCCAACCTTTCTGGAATTGGGTTTGCAGTTAAGTAAGAATAAAGCAGTGGTTTTCTAACACGGTGGGTATATTTGGTCTTTATGCAACATTATTACTAATTAACACTGTATTATTATTACTAATTCCTCAGTATTAATAACGCTTCAGAAACCAGGCGTCTGCAAACTTTTGACAGGCCGTGTGTGACCGTACATGGACTTGGGCCTCGGTCAGACGGCCGAGTGAGCTTCATGTCTGCTGTTCGTTCTCTCTAGTGCTCCTCTCTGCGGCAGACAGGTAGCAGCAGCTGTTATATGTTCCATTAGACGAGTGCCCGCTCTCCCAGAATGCTTCGTAAATCATGTTCACATGCCACAGTCTCGCTCCTCATGACTTCCTGTCTGCTGCTGCGACACTGAGCCGGCTCTGCTCGTACTTCCTCCTAATGACAGGCTAATTATAACCAGCGTAGCTGTGCATAACGCTGTCGTCTTCTGAAGCAGGACGGTGTTAAACTGTAACGCCAGTCAATAAGAATGATAGTCAGACATAAACAGATCAGGCGTAACATTCTGACCGCCTCCCTGTTTCTACCCTCACTGTCCACTTTATCAGCTCCACTTACTGTATAGCTGCACTCTGTAGATCTACAGTTACAGACTGTAGTCCATCTGTTTCTCTGATACTCTGTTACCCTGTTCTTCAGTGGTCAGGACCCCCATGGACCCTCACAGAGCAGGTACTGTTTGGGTGGTGGGTCATTCTCAGCACTGCAGTAACACTGACGTGGTGGTGGTGTGTTAGTGTGTGTTGTGCTGGTCTGAGTGGATCAGACACAGCAGTGCTGCTGGAGTTTTTAAACACTGTGTCGACTCACTGTCCACTCTATTAGACACTCCTACCTTGTCAGTCCACCTTGTAGATGTAAAGTCAGAGACGACAGCTCATCTGCTGCTGCACAGTTTGTGTTGGTCATCCTCTAGTCCTTCATCAGTGGTCACAGGACGCCGCCCACAGGACGCCGCCCACAGGACGCCGCCCACAGGACGCCGCCCACAGGACGCCGCCCACAGGACGCCGCCCACAGGACGCTGTTGGCTGGATATTTTTGGTTGGTGGACTATTCTCAGTCCAGCAGCGACACCGAGGTGTTTAAAAGCTCCAGCAGCACTGCTGTGTCTGATCCACTCAGACCAGCACAACACACACTAACACACCACCACCACGTCAGTGTTACTGCAGTGCTGAGAATGACCCACCACCCAAATAGTACCTGCTCTGTGAGGGTCCATGGGGGTCCTGACCACTGAAGAACAGGGTAACAGAGTATCAGAGAAACAGATGGACTACAGTCTGTAACTGTAGAAGTACAGAGTGCAGCTATATGGTCAGTGGAGCTGATCAAATGAGTGTATAAAGTTCGATGGTCACCTTGGCGTGGGCAGTGGAGCAGGGCCTGTATATTTAAAAAACTATTGAGGTTGAAACGTTGGAAGAACAGACCTTATCGCGTCGGTGTGAATGAGCGGGCGAGAGGTGTTGGCTGAATGTGTGGTCATATGGAAATATGTTAATGGCTGTGACATCACAACCATGATAATAATCCATAACGGGAAGTTTTGGTGTCTTTTTTTCCACATGTTGACTATAAGGTTTGGAGAATGAGCAGCAATCAAGCACAAAAAAGCAAGAAAAGTAAGATGTTTACAGAGCTGGGATTGAGAACCTCTGATTTAGGCCTCTCGGTGAAGCATCCCACTGAAGCTGTTTTCTTGAAGTTTCCACGTTTGCCCATCTGCATTAACGTGTTTTATGATCCCGCTCTGTGCCCCGCCCTGTTGTCCCAGGTGTATTTCACAAGAATATTAGAACATCCCTCTCTTTGCTGGCTCAGTTCGGCGTTTTGTGATGAGCTGCCTCCTCTGTGTCTCCCTGTCTGGAGACACAGGATGGCAGGACCATAAAACTTGGAGTCCGGCTGCTTCTAAACACCAACCACAGACCATTACAGTCCGTTAAAACCCCGCAGCCCCTTTGGCTCCCATTGATTCGCCATCGTTATCTTCCTTTCCCCTTCAGCGGGCTTTGTCTGCGAGTCTGAGAAGGTGGAGAGGAGCAGAATTACGGCCTCTCTCGCTTCCCCCGCGGAGGCGACGGCCTGGGCCAAAATGAGTTAGGAGAAGGCTACAGATGTTCTTTGTTCTCTGACAGATGCTTCCATTCTTTTGCCTTCCCTTTCTCTGGGATCGTCTAAGAAGAAGGGTTTATTGCGTTTTCAGGATGCAGTGATGGGAGACAATGAAGAGGGGATGAAAGTGTACGCCTTCAGCATATGGCCTCCTCCTAAACACAATTTACGTCCCCGATAGGACACATTGTCAGACGAGGCAATCTCTCCGAGACTCAGATTGTGTTTGTTTGAGTGAGAACTACGAGGACGTGTGGAGTGCAGAGGTGGACGAAGTACACAAACCATGTCCTGGAGTTAAAGTCGAGACCCCCAAGGTAAAATATTCCTCCAGTAAAAGTAGAAGTTCCTCCCTTTAGACCTCCACTTGAGTAAAAGTACTAAAGTATTTCCCTTCAAATGTACTTAAGTATAAAGTAAAAGTACTAAAAGAGGAATTCTGGCTCTGATGTCCTGTTATCATTTTTATAACCAGACTGGCTTCATGAACTCATTTCAGGTGAAAGTCCTCCAGCGTCTCTCTTGGTAAACCAGTCTTTTAATAGAACGTCATTAATTAGTGACGCTGACGTCTATTAAAATGATCAGAAGCACAAAACACTGAAGGTAAACAGTTTCCATCAGGGAGAACCGAGTGGCTCTGAAATCACTTTTTACACACAAGCAAAGTTTCAGTTTCAGATTTATTTACAACTTAGTTCCAAGTTTAAGTTGAATAAAAACTAGAAGTGTAGAATTGTCCAGAATGTCTCGTTCTGCTGAAGCATTAAGATCTCCCTTCACTGGAACTGAAGGTTCTAGACCAACATTCATCATCCCTCCTCCACCAAACTTTACAGCTGGCACAGTGCAGTCAGGCAGGGAACGTTCTCCTGGCATTCGCCAAACCCAGACTCGTCCGTCAGACCGACAGACAGAGAAGCTGCTCCAGAGTCCAGTGGCGGCGCTTTACTCCACTCCATCCGACGCTTGGCTCTGTGCTTGGTGATGTAAGGCTGCATGCAGCTGCTCAGCCATGGAAACCCTGCCATGAAGCTCTTGGCACACAGTTTTTACGCTGATGTTAATGAGTCAGTAAAAACGTTGCTGCCTTTTATGCACTGTGCTGCTCAGCGCTTGGTGACCTGCTCTGTAAATTTTGGACAATCATACACTTCCAACTTTGTGGGAACAGTTTGGGGAAGAACCTTTCCTGTTCCAGCATGACTGGATGAAGTCCCAGTGCACAAAGCAGCTCCATAAAGGCCTGGCTGGGTGAGTTTGGTGTGGAGGAACCTGACTGAGAGTCCTGACCTCAACCCCATCCAACACCTTTGGGATGACCTAGAACAGAGATTGTGAGTCAGGCCCTCTCACTCAACATCAGTGTCTGACCTCACAAATGCTCTTCTGGATGTTCGGGCAGAAATTCCTACAGACACTCTCCGGAATCTTCTAGGAAGCTTCCCAGAAGAGTGGAAGCTGTTAGAGGATGCCCGTGGATTTAGAATTGGATTCATAAAAGCTTCAGTAGGTGTAGTTTGGAAGTGTCCCGATACTTCTGTTCATATAGCATGGCGTTATTCATATTTTGATTGCCGAACGACTTCGTAATTCAGAGGATGGAGTGGCCGTGTTCGAGACGGTGCCGATCAGCACCTCCTTCACGTGATTCCTCAGAAGATATTGAGGACATTAAATTGGCAGCGTGTGTCGCTTAGCATGACTGAAACCAAAGAGGTTTGATAATAGCAACTGGTGGATTTCGATTTTAATTAACTTTTAATTAAACGTCCAGTTTAATTCACTTTTTAATTAAAGTCCATTGCCGTCTTACTCAAAGCAGCTTTTATTTCTTCCACAGCGCTCCGGTGTGATCGGAACACCAGCCGGTGCAGTTTAAAGGGATAGTTTGGCCAAGCATGCTAATGTGGCTAATGAAGAGCGGAGGCTTTAATCAGCACGATGTCATCTGCCTTACTGGTGGCTATTCATTTGAATTCATTAACATTCCCCTTTAATTTCTCCTTTACTCTGATAAACGGTCGCTTCTAAAACTCGTTAGATGCGGTCCAGTGTGAAAGTTTGAGCACTTTTTTGTTGGTTTTTATTTTTTTATAGCATGTGTGATGTTGTAGGAGGAGCCACAGAGCCTCAGGAAGTCTTTGAGATGGAAAAAGACAAGAAAAGCCGCCGCTTCACTGATCCTGCGGTTTCCCCGAGGTTCCAGTGAGCGAAACAGAAAGAACCCATTAGGAGGAGAAGGGGTGGGGGGGTGGGGGTGGGGGTGGGGGGGGGGTGATGGGGGGGGGGGGGTTCAGCACAATAGCTCTCCTGGTTTACTGTGAGGTTTAAAACTGCACTAGTGATGCTGTTGGCAGGGACGTAAGAGAACAGCACCTACGCCAGCTCTGACTTCTGTGGGTGGACTGGTCACCCGCAGTCATGAGTCACTAACACTGGAGCATGAGTGGACTTTCTGAGACAGTTGGCGTATGTAATGGCTATTTATATATGTGTGTGTGTGTGTGTGTGTGTGTGTGTGTGTTCGTGTTCCAAAACACAGACTGACTAATCTGTCTTAAGTCATAGCTAAACATGTCTTGACTTTTGCCCACCGTGCATATTTAGATGCATATCTGCTGCTGTCGGAACAAAACCTCATATCTCCATTTTTCATTTTTCTGCTTTTGACATAATTTGAAAATACCTGTTGTTCTTTTACGTTGTCTGTAAATTTTATGATGAATGGACCAAAAGAAATGGCCCAAAAAGTCTGGTTCCATTGACTTGCGTTAAAAACAAAGTAGGTTTTTTCTTTTCCTGTAAATGTGTCATTTTAGAGATGTGAGCTTTTCTTCCAGCAGCAGCGACATGAAAAGTGTGTGGAACGTTCTGCTGAATTAATTCAAACTGCACTCACAATAAAAAGAAATATTTAAAAAGCAATACAGTGTTCAGACCTTAGTAAGAATGTCATGGTACAGCGTAACTGCCTGTTTCTGATGACAATAAAACTCTTCAATCTTGAATCTAGATATTTACAAGCATTATGTTATGATCTATTTAAACTGGGGTGTCAGCTCGCAGCAAGGAGGGCCTGGGTTCGATTCCCCGGCCGGGCGACCAGGGTTCTTTCTGTGTGGAGTTTGCTTGTTCTCCCCGTTTCCGCATGGGTTTCCTCTGGGTTTTCCGGTTTCCTCCCTCAGGCCAAAGACATGCAGTCAGGCACACTGGACATGCTAAATTGCCCCTAAGCATGAGTATGTGTCTGAATGTCTGCCCTGAGATGGACTGGCGACCTGTCCAGGGTGTTTACTGCCTGCCAACCAATGACCAGTAAGCTGACACAGTAAGCCCCCCCACAACCCAGAAGGATAAGCGGCTTTGCACAGGTATCAAATTCAGGTCCAGACAGTAAAAGTCCTTCCCAGGATTTTGTTCCAACAGGCTGGCTTCTCTAGTTAGATCACACCACCAGCAGAGCTGTCCAGCCTGTTGGAACAAAATCCTGGGAAGGACTTTTACTTTGTGTGTGTGTGTGTGTGTGTGTTTAAACTGACGGCATTAAAAGAGAGTAATAAGCTGATTATATACGTGGTTATCGTTTATAGGGTACTTTCTGTTGGGAGGAGTCTGTCCCAACACCGAACCCCTAAATTTACACTTGTTAAAGTTTAAATTTTAAATTAAAAGACTTTAAAATTGCTGTCCCACATTTTTGTCACTCTACCAAGACCCAGAGCTTTAGTACATAGGCAGAGCCTTATTTTAGCCATGCCCCTGTATTTCGGAGCAGGAAAATTCTGCTGAGAATTTAATGTTTTAATGCACTGTTTGTTTGCTGAATTTAGCACACTAAGGAGAAAATATTGCATAAAACATAAAATGTAGCCTGTGAAAAAATTATGGCACATTTTTCTTTTTTTTTTCACTCAGTATATAAATTTCAGCAAATAGATAGAAAGTGCAGTAAGACAATACATTTGTGTTTTTCCTTGGAGAGGATGTTTCACATATACTATCTACAATATATATACATATATATATATATATAATAAGTTACCTGTGATGCTCGAATGTCTGACCCTATTCCTGGCGATAACTGTGACTCTTTGAATCAGTGGCTGTGGTGACCATAAAGCTTGTCCTCTGTAAGTCTAAATCAGGACTGTACCACAAACGTGACCATAACATGAATAGAAATGGTGTTTTATGCTGCTCTCATTTACTGTTATTCACATCGACTCTTCTGAGTACGAATCGTCTGCACCGTCGTTTCTGTGTATCATGTCCTCCTGCGTGTGTCGAGAGGGCACATACATTTTACTGCCTCTCCGTGTTCCACAAGGACAGGACGGCATCGCTGGATATGAAGATCATATATATTCCAAAGCTGTGGTCGTTTGGAGGACACTTCTTGGTGCGGATGTTGTCCTCTGCCTGTTCTTTAGCTGAGTTTTCCCCTCAGCACTGCAGGCTAGCGCTTCAGCTGTGAGCTCAGCGGAAATTCCCCGACTTCTGTAGGCCTCACACATGTGGTGTGTTTAGCATTCTTTGAATACAGTCCTCAGTGTGACATTCATCAAACTGAAGCATGAATTGAGGCTTTATGATGGACTTTTACTGCACGTTTGTCATGCATAATTTATCACTCGGAGCATCAATCACGTCTGGAAGTGCGAGAGCATCTTAGCTCAGATTTAACTCCAGACGAGAGAAAATGTGGATTTCATGAGGGGGCAGTAGCAGCAGGTAGTTAACCTATTCCATAGGCACGCATGTAAAAACGTCAAAGACACATTGGTTGTCAAAGGCACACTAGTCATCAGGCATCTGAGAGGCTCAAAGGAAAAAAGGTGATACAAACGTGAATTAAACTTAATTTACCGTGTACTGCAAGCGCCCTTATCGAGAGACAGAGTTATCATGTTTCAGTGGAAACCAAACATAGGATATAAAAAGTAGTGGTTGGTTGGTGTAGTGGGTAACATCTCTGCCTTCCATGCTGTAGACTGAGGTTCAGTGCCCCGCCTGGGTAACCACCCTACACTATACCAATAAGAGTCCTTGGGCAAGACTCCTAACACCACCTTCACCTACTACGCTGTAGACTGGGGTTCAGTGCCCCGCCTGGTTAACCACCCTACACTATACCAATAAGAGTCCTTGGGCAAGACTCCTAACACCACCTTCACCTACTACGCTGTAGACTGGGGTTCAGTGCCCCACCTGGGTAAACACCCTACACTATACCAATAAGAGTCCTTGGGCAAGACTCCTAACACCACCTTCACCTACTACGCTGTAGACTGGGGTTCAGTGCCCCACCTGGGTAAACACCCTACACTATACCAATAAGAGTCCTTGGGCAAGACTCCTAATACTACCTTCACCTACTACGCTGTAGACTGGGGTTCAGTGCCCCGCCTGGGTAAACACCCTACACTATACCAATAAGAGTCCTTGGGCAAGACTCCTAACACCACCTTCACCTACTACGCTGTAGACTGGGGTTCAGTGCCCCGCCTGGGAAAACACCCTACACTATACCAATAAGAGTCCTTGGGCAAGACTCCTAATACCACCTTCACCTACTACGCTGTAGACTGGGGTTCAGTGCCCCGCCTGGGTAAACACCCTACACTATACCAATAAGAGTCCTTGGGCAAGACTCCTAACACCACCTTCACCTTCTACACTGTAGACTGGGGTTCAGTGCCCCGCCTGGTTAACCACCCTACACTTTACCAATAAGAGTCCTTGGGCAATACTCCTAACACCACCTTCACCTACTACGCTGTAGACTGGGGTTCAGTGCCCCGCCTGGGTAAACACTACACTATACCAATAAAAGTCCTTGGGCAAGACACCTAACACCACCTTCGCCTCCCTGTGTAAAATGATCACATTATAAGTTGCTCTGATTTGATGGTTGGTTGATTGGTTGGTTGGATGGTTGATTGGTTAGTTAATTGATGGGTTTGTTAGTTTGTTGTTTGGTTCATGAGTTGGTTGGTTGGTGGTTTGGTCTTTTATTGATTTATTGATTGGTTAGTTGGTTGATTGATGGGTTGGTTGGTTTATTGATTCATTTGTTGGTTGGTTGAAGGATTGATTGGTGAGTTGGTGGATGGATTAGTTGACTGGTTGATGGGTGTGTTGGTTGGTGGGTTAGGTGGTTAATTGGTTGGTTTCTTGACTGCTGTGTTGTTTGGTCAGTGGGTTGTTTGGTTGATTGGTGTCTTTAATATTATAATGACGTTTATGGCCAGGTCTGCAGTCTTTATGAAGTCTGGCATGAGCGCTTGTAACTACTTGAAGAGCTTGAATGTTCCCCTATCCACTGTTGATGAGAATCGATATGCTGTAAGGGTCAACAGGCTTTAATAAAGGAGCTTATGCTCATGTCTCTTTCTCTTAAGATGTCACAATATTAAATGATGAAAATGAATAAATATGTCCAGGATGATGAACTCTGTAAGTGTCGAATGGACACTACCATTTTACTGTGTACAGAGATAAATACACGAATGAAGGGGAAATTATTTAGGATATTAATAAAAAAGTCCTGAATCTATATCACTTCTATAACAGTGGACAAAACCTCCACTAGGAATACACTTTCTATTTGTATTTGACTTTTTCCCCACTTGTCAGGGACTCGAGAACATGTTAGTTCCTCTCTGGAGGCTGATCTGACTCATCAGTTCAGCGTTCTACCCTGTGTGCTTCCACATAAAAGAGAAATATGGGACAATAGTCATTATGCAGCAGCTTGAGTGTGAAGCTACCATATGTTACAGATGCTTGAGTAGGTGAGGGTGAATGGGAGACCATCAGGCGTAAAGCTTTATGTCTCTGCAAGAGTTCAGGATCATTAAATCCACTCAGCCGCCCATTTGCCTGCGTCTGCATGCCTCAACAGCGACATTGAATGGTCATAGGCGTCGTGTGGAGGCCGTAAACACAACACGCACCTGCTCTGCACAGCACAACGCTGGACTTTAGAGCGCTAGAAATGTGTTGAGTTTTACCAATTACATTTCCACATTTCCCTTTTGGGTAGACAGAAAACAATCGGTTTCATTAGAACGGGTCATTCTCTGTCCTCGTTCCTTTTTCGGTGCTTTAAGGCACCTAAAACTCTCCGATGTTAGCTGATTAAAGAGAGAGAGACAGTAATAAGCAGTCCAGGATTACTGTAACTGTTCAATACTAATAATGGGCCTCATTCACCATCCGGTCTTAAGAAGAAATTTCTTCTTAAAATCCACTTACGCAGTTTTGATGAAGACCCTGACGTTCACCAATGCTCTCTTATTTGGTATTTGTTCTTGGGTGAGAACAGAATCCACACACTCAGGAGCACAGAGGTGAGAACAGTTCTGTGCTTAAAGAACACGTCATGAATCTGACGTAGACTTTCTCTCAGGACCTTTCTCAAGGACACACTTAAGAACAAGCCTAGGAAGATATTGGAGAACGAGGCCCTCTGTCGTCCTTAGTAAAGGAATGGTTTGAAAAAACCAAAATTGCTACATTTACCACTCACCCCAGATGTAGATGATCAGCCAAGGCATGTTTGGTGTCCAAATTTGGTTCTTTAGAAATGGAACTGTGAGCCTAACGTTGCTAAAAGAACTTGAAAATGATGGTTCTTCAAGGGTTTTTTTTGGTAAGGAAAATGGTGAACACTCAAAGAACCATTTGCATGATTAAAGGGTTCTTCACCTTCATGGAGAAGAAAAAAGGGGCAGTCGTAGGCTGGAGGTTAGGGAACCAGCCCTGTGACCGAAAGTTGATAAAACTGTAGAATAATTCTTCCGTTCTCTAATGGTTTTGTGTCCAGAACCCTTGCGGGTGTGTGTGTGTGTGGGGGGGGGGGTTTCTGGTATGTGATAGTCATCATATTGGGGGGAGGATCTGATGTCCATCCAATACTTTAATGTCAGTGTGATTCAGCTGAATGGACTTTCAGAGTGAAGCTGCTGCTTCATGCTGAGTTTCACTGCAACTGAAAAACACTGTGAACGTGTCGGTCGGCTGAGGCATTTCCCTCCAGCGCTCGGCTTCCTGTGGGCTTCAGAAAGATCTCTCCAGATCTACTCAGCTAATAGCTGTCGAGCCTTGTAATGTGGAAACATAATGCTGTGGATGTCTCAGCAGCTGCTCCATCTACACTTTTCAAATCAATTTCACTGAAATGCCTCGTTTTAAAGCCAAAAATTCAGGTGGGGGCTTCCCACCAACATCCCTCATCAGCACTGCTTACTTCTTACTGCCACTGTTTCATTTCCTTTCATGTGATAAAGAAGTAAGTTGCCTTTTTCCCCTTTTTAACCCTGGAACTGTCTATCTTTTAAAAATAAATGCTGTCTGATTTCTGACTTTATAAACCTTTTTTTTAATAAGAAAAATGGTTGATTATCTTGGATTAATGGAGAATGTGCTGCACATGGTCCTGTATAGCACCCAAAAGGGTTCTGCTATTGTTATGATCTCAAGCTTATAACAATAGTAGAACCCTTTTTGGAAAGATTCTTTATAGAACCGTGTACAGTACGTTCTCCCATCAATCTGAAGAACCATTTCACCATGCACAGAACCGTTTAAGCATGCAAATGGTTCTTAGAGTGTTCATGGTTCTATTCAGAACCATTTTCTTTATTGAAGGACGTTTGAAGAAGACATGCAGATCAAATTAAAAGACGATTAAAAAGAGCCGTAGAGTTTTACTGAAGTTCCGAGTTAAAGAGCTGCGTTTTCAGATGTTTATTTAAAGCTTGACCCTCTAATAAAAGCTGAACGGAGCTCCACAGTTCAGGAGCAGAAGAACTGAAAGAGTCTCTCCATGTTTTCTGCGTTTTGCTGAAGGTGCTTGAAGGTCAGATTCTAAGATCATAAACTCATGAACAGACACACGTTCAGGAGCTTTGAGGTCATTTAGAGCTTTAAAGACCAGCAGCAGAGCTTTAAACTCAGAGAAAGGTTCCAGGCAGCCAGTGCAGCTCCTCTAAAGTGGGACTGATCTGATCTCTCTGTGTTGGTGCTGTGAGGATCTGTGCTGCTGCGTTCTGTACGGGTTCTAGAGGACGGATCGTTTCTCCAGTCAGAAGACCATTACAGTGATCAACTCTGCTTCTAACAAATGTATGAACAAGTTTCTCTGCGTCGTACTGATTTCTCCGCTGAGCGGGAAATAGTTCCTACTTTTGTTTTTACCAGCTGCAACTGTGACATTAGGAAATGTAGACTGGATTCGGATTTACATTCTGTCAGTCCTGGAAAGCTCTTGTGACTGGAGGAGAAGTGGAATGGACAGTTCAGAGGGCAATAAGCACAGCACTAAATCTCAGAGGCAGCATGTCTCAGAGATAATGATGGCTGTGAGTAATGTTTCAGTTCCTGTAATCCACTGAACGCTGATGTGAGAATTCTCCATTCTCCACTTTTCCAAAGCAACTAGAAAGAGAGGCAGGAAAAAGTGCCTGAGTGAGGAGAGAAACCGAGAAAAAGAAGAAGAAGAACCACAGAAGATGCACTGCAGTGACACTGACGTGGTGGTGGTGTGTTAGTGTGTGTTGTGCTGGTCTGAGCGGATCAGACACAGCAGTGCTCCTGGAGTTTTTAAACACCTCAGCGTCGCTGCTGGACTGAGAACCAACAATATCCAGACAACAGCGTCCTGTGGGCAGCGTCCTGTGGGCAGCGTCCTGTGTCCACTGATGAAGGACTAGAGGATGACCAACACAAACTGTGCAGCAGCAGATGAGCTGTCGTCTCTAACTTTACATCTACAGGGTGGACCGACAAGGTAGGAGTGTCTAATAGAGTGGACAGTGAGTGGACACAGTGTTTAAAAACTCCAGCAGCACTGCTGCGTCTGATCCACTCAGACCAGCACAACACACACTAACACACCACCACCACGTCAGTGTCACTGCAGTGCTGAGAATGACCCACCACCCAGATAATATCTGCTTTATGGGGGTCCATGGGGGTCCTGACCACTGAAGAACAGGGTAACAGAGTATCAGAGAAACAGATGGACTACAGTCTTAACTGTAGAACTACAGAGAGCAGCTATACGGTCAGTGGAGCTGATGAAGTGGACAATAAGCAAAGATAGAAGGAGGTGTTCCCAATAAAGTGCTTGATGAGTGTATTATTAATTATTATCTAGACATAAGAAGGTAATTCAGTTGTTATTTATGTTTATATATAAATATATCTTTTTTTTTTTAAACACAAATGTACAAATTCTACTTACTGCCTCAGACCTACAGTATGAAGTTGTGTAATACTAGCATCATATTAATCAGTTTCTGTAAACTAATTAGTTTTATAATGTGGAAAACGGTGATTCCAGACTTCTAGGCAGCAGTGAAGGACACTAGATACGAGATCATGGCTGAGTAGAAGTCCAATATGAGTGTGAAGCAGCAGGTTATGAGTTCATGAGGGAGTGGCAGTCACTTATATTCATCGCCCACAACCTCCAGCACTGCTGTGGTCTGTCTGAGCCCCCTTGTGAATGACAGCATCCTGTAAGTATGAGCCTCGGCCTCTCGCCGGTCAGTGTGAACTATGACCGTGTATAATAAGGTTGTCTGACAGTGACTGTCCAAATGTGTTTGACCGATAATGACAGCTCCAGGCCTTGTTGACCAGGACCTTTGTTGCATTCAAAGGGATCTTCAGAACAAAGAAGTTCTTCTAAGGTTGTCTGATCTCTTCCTAAAGCCTCATATCTCCAAAATAGTGGCTTTACAGGAGAAGGAAAAAACCTACCTTACTTTTAATGTAAGTCAATGGAACCAGACGTCTTTCCAGGTCATTTTGGGCCGTTTCTTTTGGTCCATTTATCATGAAATTTACACACAATATAATGTTTATAGTGCCACAATCATTTATACAGCTTCCGGTGTTCAGTTCTAGGAGACCTTTTAAAGTTTAACTGCATTTTGCAATGTGCGTAGCTGCGTTCTAGCCTTTAGAACGTCATAATGTTTTAACCTCTTAATGGCCAGGGCCCACCAGCAGGCCCAGAGGTTCATTACACACTTCTATAAGCTAAGAGTAGCTCAGCCAGATTGCATTAAAGTCCCTGTAGTTGCTGAATAAGAAGTCTTAGAATGTAATAAAGCTGGGATTTAAAGGGTTTAAGCATCAGACATGATTCATGTATCATGGACCTGTCCCTCATTAGCCAGTGTGACATCATCGAGCTGTGATGTCAGCATCAGTGAGTAATCAAAAAGCACCCAAAGCCTGATATTAATGCACTGCTTTTAGCCTGCATATTACAACAAAGTGAGTCTGTGCTCATCGTCCAGAGAGAGAGAATCCAGCTCTAACTGAGAATCAGCCCAAAATCACCCAAAACCCACTCGCTACTGTGGACACTTAATAAGTAAATGTAATGAGTTTCTGTACTTTAGTATTTTTGGTGTATCTGTACTGAAGTTTCTCCGTTCTGGGCGACTTTCTCCTTTCACTCCACTACATTTCAGAGTCTAATATCCGACTTTCTCCTCCTACATTTTGAGAAATCTGCCGTTCCTTTTGGTTTCTGTGTGTATAAAAACGTAACATGTCAAAACGAAAGAAGCGCAAAGCCAGAGCACCAATCAGGGCCCAGCGGTCACTTTGTTTAGAGCTGGTTTTGACCTGTTGGTCATACCGACCCAGTGCAGCACGCGGTTCAACGTCAGCGCAGCAGCGTAAAACTTTGGGAGAGTCTGTTCAACATAAATGATGAACTAACCTAACTTTGTGTAAATAGAGCTCAATATAGAAATATGTCCACATATGCAGTCGAGACTGACGCGGCTTTTTTCTGAATTTCTACAAACACCATTTCATTTTATAGTAAATGAGTTTGGGCTGGTTTATGTTTATGAACAGACGCCTACAGATCAACATAGTAAAGGAGCTCATCTGTGATCCTGAGTTTAAAGCCAGTTTTTATTCAACTTAAACTTGGAACTAAGTTGTAAATAAATCTGAAACTGAAACTTTGCTTGTGTGTAAAAAGTGATTTCAGAGCCTAAATAAATTTGGTGGAGGGGGGATCATGGTGCAGGGTTGTTTTTCAGGAGTTGGGCTCGGCCCCTTAGTTCCAGTGAAAGGAGCTCTTAAAGCTTCAGCACCAAGAGATTTTGGACAATTTCACGCTCCCAACTTTGTGGGAACAGTTTGGGGACGGCCCCTTCCTGCTCCAACATGACTGCACACCAGGGCACAAAGCAGGTCCATAAAGACGTGGATGAGCCAGTTTGATTTTTCACTTTCACTTTAGATGTGGTCAC
Organism: Pygocentrus nattereri; assembly: GCF_015220715.1. Lineage (NCBI taxonomy): Eukaryota > Metazoa > Chordata > Actinopteri > Characiformes > Serrasalmidae > Pygocentrus > Pygocentrus nattereri. Next base: position 32,488,534 of record NC_051234.1, on the reverse strand, counting down.
TCAGAAAAAGGACCCGAAACTCTTGGATACTGATTTGGACACACTGGCTGCTGTACTTACTGCATAGTGTAATAGAGTGTGTCTGTCTGTCTGTCTGTGTCTGTCTGTCTGATGTTCTGTCTGTCTGTCTGGTGTTTGGTGTATAGTGGCTGTGTCAGTGAGCAGCTCTGCTGTGCTGTAGTTACGGTATAGTGTAATAGAGAATGTCTGTCTGTCTGTCTGTCTGTCTGTCTGGTGTTTGGTGTCTAGCGGCTGGGTCAGTGAGCTGGCGGATGTGAGTCAGTGAGTTTAACGCTGCTCCACAGATTCCTCACATAGCGGTACAGGGGGCGGGGCTCGCGCTCATCCACCCGTTTTCCGACAAACTGCGCTCCGATTGGCTACAGTCGTCCGCCTCCTGAGCTCCGATTGGCTGGTAGCTTACACCACCCAGACACGCATTCCGTGCGGCCCACCGAGCGCTGTTTGTCATTTACTCATCTATTCTCTATTCAGTGTGAACTACTAGCCAATCGGAGCGCAGTGGGCGGGGCTTGGCCTGTTAGATCACACTGATAAGCTGTTCATCCGGCAAGGGCGGAGCTAAGGGGCGGCTCGTGCCAGCCTGAAGGTCAGCTATCATTAATAAAGCATCAATTAACTCTAAAAATGAAGGTTCTTTAGGGGTTCTTTAGTAAAGAAGATGGTTCTATATAGAACCAGGAGCTTTTTGCATGATTAAAAGGTTGTTTGCATCGTTAAATTCAGATTGAACCATCTTTTTTAAGAGTGCACACCTTTTTTACTGATATTTATTTGAAGTGTTTTAATCAATCAATTGATCAATAGATCAATCAATCAATCAATTAATCTGTTAATTTATTGTTTAATTTCTCACCCATATTTGTTTTGCTGGGCTGCTTGTGAGTGAGAACTACTGAAAAAATGGGGTTTTAACTCCGAATTTTGCTATTTTTTTATTTAAATTTTTGCTATTTGTTATTTAAATTTTGTTATTTGAATTTCTGTTATTTGTTATTTGAATTTTGCTATTTGAACTTAATTTAGTTGATTATGCATAAAACACAGATTCTTCTTTCATTAAGTTACAATTCAAAAATTCAACTTCAAATTTTAAAGTAGTCTTAAAAGTTAACACTAACTTTTTAAAGTCAAAAGAACTTTGTGCACTGCAATAAGTGGTTCTTGTCAGGCAAAAATTACATTAAATCTAGTCAATATATCCAATATTTCTGATTTTGAGATTGTTGTAAACTTATTGTGGGATTGTGTAACTTATTTTCAAACACTTTTACCTGTTTTAAGTCATTTTATTAAGTAACATTATCTCACTGTGTGCTACACTATCTACCAGTATAGTGAGACAATTTCACTTTGCTTAATAAAACCACTTAAAACAGGTAAAAATGTCCAGAAATTAGTTAAATAATCTTAAAACAACCTCAAAATGAGAAACAGTAGATACAGATATACAAGAACTGGGATGATTTTTCTTGTTTAGTGTACAGTGTGCTAGCCAATCACAGCGTGGGGGGCGGGGCTTGACCGAATACGGGTGGTTAAAAAATAACTTCTCCGGGAGGGAGAGAGAGAAGAAGCGAGAGGAGGAAAGAGAGAGAGAAGAGTTTAGAGAGAGGACTGAAGACTGGAGAGTGTTTTTAAAGCTGACCAGCCTCAACATCGCCTGCCCCCCCACTTTAAACTGGACCGGACCGGACCTTTGAACTTTTCTGGACAGTTCTGCTCAACAACAAGGGGATTTCAGTGCCTTTGGGCGGACGATGAGGAGTCCCGAGTTTCGGGCGAGGCTTTGACTCCCACTGCCTGGTTTAGAGGCCGTTCAGCGGACCTGTCAGGATCCAGCCTCGCAGGGTTCGGCTCAGCTCGGTTTCGTCCAATCTTTCTCCGCCGCCGCGGGCTGTTCTGACTCCATAAGGACAGTTGGGGTGTGTCTGGACGCGATGCTGGACTGACCGAGCCCGGGATGGCCTCGGCGGTGTTTGAGGGGACCTCTCTGGTGAACATGTTCGTGAAGGACTGCTGGGTGAACGGCGTCCGCAGACTCATCATCAGCGGGAGGGGAGAGGAGGAGGAGTTCTTCGAGCTCCGGACCGAGTGGTCCGACAGGAACGTGCTGTACTTACACCGCAGCTACTCGGACCTCGGACGGCTCTTCAAAAGACTGCTGGAGTGCTTCCCTGAAGACCGGGGAGATCTGTCCAAGTCCACTCTTCTAGAAGGTCAGTGCCCGCAAACTAACTGGCAGCGTTAGAGGTGGCACGATACGATACCACCGATACTGAAACCGGTGTTCTGATTCGGCTACGGCACCAGTACATTCTTCTCTTCTCTCCTCTTCTCTTCTCTCCTCTCCTCTCTTCTTCTCCCCTCTTCTCTTCTCTCCTCCCCTCTTCTCTTCTCTTCTCTTCTCTTCTCTTCTCTTCTCTCCTCTTCTCTTCTCTCATCTCCTCTTCTCTCCTCTTCTCTTCTCTTCTCTTCTCTTCTCTTCTCTCCTCTTCTCTTCTCTTCTCTTCTCTTCTCTCCTCTTCTCTTCTCTTCTCTTCTCTCCTCTTCTCTTCTCTTCTCTTCTCTTCTCTCATCTCCTCTTCTCTCCTCTTCTCTTCTCTTCTCTCCTCTTCTCTTCGCTTCTCTCATCTCCTCTTCTCTCCTCTTCTCTTCTCTTCTCTTCTCTCCTCTCCTCTTCTCTCCTCTTCTCTTCTCTTCTCTCCTCTTCTCTTCTCTCCTCTTCTCTTCTCTTCTTTCCTCTTCTCTCCTCTTCTCTTCTCTCCTCTCCTCTTCTCTCCTCTCCTCTCCTCTTCTCCTATCCTCTCCTCTTCTCTTCACTTATTTTCTCCTCTCCTCTTCTCTTCACTTCTCTTCTCTCCTCTTCTCTCCTCTCCTCTTCACTTCTCTTCTCTCCTCTTTTCTTCTCTCCTTTCCTCTTCTCTTCTCTTCTCTCCTCTCCTCTTCACTTCTTCTCTTCTCTCCTCTCCTCTTCTCTTCACTTCTCTTCTCTCCTCTTTTCTTCTCTCCTTTCCTCTTCTCTTCTCTTCTCTCCTCTTCTCTTCACTTCTCTTCTCTCCTCTTTTCTTCTCTCCTCTTCTCTTCACTTCTCTTCTTCTCTCCTCTTCTCTTCACTTCTCTCCTCTTCTCTTCTCTTCACTTCTCTTCTCTCCTCTTCTCTTCTCTCCTCTCCTCTTCACTTCACTCCTCTTCTCTTCACTTCTCTTCTCTCCTCTTCTCTTCTCTCCTCTCCTCTTCTCTTCACTTCTCTTCTCTCCTCTTTTCTTCTCTCTTCTTCACTTCTCTTCTCCTCTCCTCTTCTCTTCACTTCTCCTCTCCTCCTGTCCTCTTCTCTCCTCTCCTCTCCTCTCCTCTTCTCTTCTTCTCTTCTCTCCTCTCCTCTCCTCTCCTCTTCTCTCCTGTTCTCTTTTCTCGTCTTCTCTTCTCCTCTCTTCTCTTCTCCTCTCTTTTCTTCTCTTCTGCTTTCTTCTCTTTTCCTCTCTTCTCATTTACTCTCTTCTCTTCTCTTTTTTCTCTCGTTCTTGTGAATTTCTCTCTTTCAGTTTCTCTTTTTCCGTTTATTCAATTGAACATTATTGATGTGAATTATAAATGAACAGATTGAACTCAGAATTTAATCCGGTCCCTGACTTTTTTAAAGTTTAAAGCTCAAGTTCAGCTCAAGTTTAAAGTTAAAGCTCAAATTCAGGCTAACAGAGTGTCCTACACGCACTCTGAGTGCTGGTTAGATTTTCTGATAGGATCATTCAGGCTATCAAAATTGGTGGAGAGCTACCTGTAAATACGCAGTGCGGCTGATACCGATACTGATTCAGTATTTGAGCTGACATTATTTTGAGTTAAAACACTTTATTTAGGATCAGCAACTCAAAGTAGACTATCATGCAAAACTTCTCAGACACTTTACTTCCCTAAAGGACGAAATACGCCGCTAACAACATCACGCGACACACTGAGTGTGGGCTATTTCAGGCTGGACTGCAGGAGAAGATCTGATTCATTCTTTTTTATCCTCCAGGGTTTTTCACTGATATCGGCCCAACATCGATACCAGGTATCAGTAACGTCTCTAGTCAACACGTCAGATGGAATTTAGCCCAGTTCATCTAAAGCAATGATGTGACACACATCTCGGTCATGTTGTTCAAGCGGTCAAGGTTCAAGCGGTTTGCTCAATCATTCACTGAGCTGTCCACAGTGACACAGAGAGCAGCTACTATGTGGCCTCCTCCCCTTTACCGGCACCATGAGTTCTGCACTTTACTCAGCCCAATCCCATTTACCTAAGAACTAACCCCAAATAAGAGAACGCTGGTGAGTCCGAGTCTTCATCAAAACTGCGCAAATTCCTTCTCTGGGTGAATGAGGCGCAGTGGTTCTCTCTGGAGAACCATGAGCACTCAAAGAAGCATGTGCATGCTGAAAGGGTTCTTTGCATGGTGAAATGGTATTGAGATGGCAATGCTCTGCTGTTGTTATAGTGTAAAGCATATACAACACAGTCTCCATCAGTCTGAAGAACCATTTCGCAATGCAAAGGGCTCTTTGAGTTCCAGAGAGAACCACTGGGCCTCATTCACCAAACATTCTCTCTATACAGAACCACTGCCTTTACTCAAGAACTCTTGAACAACTGTGTTTTGTAAGATCTAGAGTATAAATATAATGTGTTTGCAGCTGTGACACAGGATTGCTCCCAGATGTGTTGGGTAGGTGTAGAAGAGAAGATGTGCAGTAAGCTTATGGAATATGCAGCTATTTCAATTTTGCTCAGTATGAACACATTTTGCGCGATAATGGCTCAGAATCGTTCGTGATGAGGAATCAGATTGTCTCCTTCTGCCGCAGGGCGCTGTAACCGCAGTACTGTCGCAGGATCTGAGCGATGCAGCGCAGCGGTTTGCAGTTCCAGTGTTGGGGGTCTTCCTGTACAGCCCCGAGTGTTTTCCCTTCTCTGCTCTGCTGATATCAAACCTTCAGCCACTTATAAGGTCCTCCAGGACTTTAACTGGGTGAACGAGCTTAAGAAGACATTAGACGGTCCTACGCTGGAGGGGTCAGGGCAGATAAGCAGCTCTCAGACAGCCTGATGATGGAGAGAGATAAGCCTTGAACCTTCTCCCTCCAGCCCTCTGATACTGCCTGCCTTCTCCTCATCTTCACCAGCTGTGCTCGCTTTCCTCTCAGCTCTGCCTTCAATCGAGCTTCTACATCTGTGAGCAGTTACTGGGATTGTTAGAGCCCCATTGAACGCCTGCATTGCTGCCATGCACTCAGTGGGGTGAGCGACAAAGTTACAATGGTTCTGAATTATTAGAACCATTGTCTTTCCTTAAGAACCTTTGAAGAACCATCTTTTTTCAGGGTGCACAGCCATTTGCATGCTTAGATGGTTCCGTGTATGGTCAAATGCTTCTTCAGATTGATGGAGAATGTGTTGTATAGAACCTTTTGATAATGGTTCTATGTAGCACCAAAAAGGGTCCTGCTATTCTTACGATGTCAAGCTTGTAACAATAAAAGAACCATTTTTAGTGCTGTACAGAACCGTAGAACCACGGTTCTAAATAGAACCATTGAACCGTAAAGAACCCTTGGGGAACGATCTTTTTTTTTATTATTGTGTAGAACCATTTGCATGCTTAAATGGTTCTTTGCATAGTGAAAAGGCTCTTCAGATTGGTGGAGTGAGTTATATACACCTTTTTGAAAATTGTTCTATAAAGCACCAAAAAGGGTTCTGCTATAGTTACAGTATATGTTATATAGAACCATAGAACATTTGCCCTTACTTAAGAACCCATGCAAATCCATCTTTCTTTTCCACAGAACCATAAAACTCATGTTTCTAAATAGAACCACTGCCTTTACTTAAGAACCCTTGGGGAACCCTCTTTTTTTAAGAGTGTAGAACCATTTGCATGGTGAACTGGTTCTTGAGATTGATGGAGAATGCGTTCTACATGATTCTGTGTAGAACCTTTTGAAAATGGTTCCATATAGCGCCAAAAAGGGTTTTGCTGTTGTTGG
>NC_051234.1:32372480-32474980 GCF_015220715.1 Pygocentrus nattereri | reverse complement strand
TCAAATATATTGTTTTTTATTACTGATCAAAAGTAATAAACTGCAATATATGGCAAAACTAAACACGTCACAAAGACAAAAAAACCCTACTTTGCCTGAAGTATCATGATAATATTGTATTGTGGGGTCTCCATTGATTCCTACCACTGAGTTAAGGGACAGACGTGTGGGCCTACATACAGGTCTTCAGGGTTTAAGGGGTTAAAGCGGTGGTATTCGCTCCCGGTGCTCTGCGCCTCTTTACTCCCTTACTTTGGACTTTGTACACCTGATTTGACTTATGGGGAGCTTCGTGATTAGCCAGTAAGTTGATTCAGGTGTGGAAAAACTCTAAATCACTGTGCAGGGACCCAGAACTGGTACTGGGAAAGATTCTTTGGGGCAGCCCTGCTCTTGAGGGTCCCTTAACATCCTAAGCCCCTGATTTACAATAGGCCCTCTCAGAGTTGAGACCAGGCAACAGTCCCCCAGCTGGACGTTATCTGTCAACTAGTTAAACTGTCTTGTTTTTGCATGAAAAATATATTGTGTTCTTGAGAATAGTCTTAAACTTGGGAGCTTTAAAATGTGTAGTGCAGTCCAGGCAGGAGTGGAAGAGTCCCCAAGAACCAGAGGTGATTTACCCAGCTAATCCTTCTTTGCTGCCCCGGGGGCTGATGTCACCAGCTTGGGTCAGCAGTAATGAATAGCTGCTACATCAGGGCCGAGGCTGGTGTGCTGTGACGCAGTACACAGCTGTGTGGTCACTGAGTCTGTATGTATGTGAGTTAGTGTGATTGACTCTGTGGTCATCCTCATCGGCCTCTTCATCATTGACATCGTCATCATGGAAAGAGCGAAGCGATTCTGAGTAGATGGAGCTCACATGAACACACTGCAGCCTCATGGGTCAGTCTGTCTTGTTTCCTGCGAAGTCCAGAAACTTTTCCACTTTCAGGCCATGAGAAAATTGGCTCTGGTACTTTGTGACTTGCTTACAGTTCAACTAAGCCACTCCTTTCCTGTTCACATCTCGCTAGTTTCTCTTCTGGTTGTCAGCCAGCCCCATTCTTCAAGTATCAGAGACGTTCAGAAGTCAGTTCATGTGAGTCCAAGTCAAGTCTCAAGTCTCTGGTTAAGGAGTCTGAGTCGGAACCCGAGTCTTCAGCAGAGAATTTTACTTTAGTCCCGTTTTTTGCTGCGGGCACTGCGCTGTACAGAAGGAAACGGCTGCTAAAGGCCTGCCTGATTCCACTCAGCTTCAGTTTTTCCAGAATAACCTTCAGTCTAAAGAACAGAACAGAAGTGCCACACTTTGTGGATGCTGCATTTGAAAAATGGAACGTTTTAAGCGGTTTTATGGAAGTTTTAATGGAATGTCGTCTGTAACTGTAGCTAAAACCTCAGATAGATTAGCTGACATCTTCAACTATTGCCTAGCAAACATGCTCTGTCCTAATTATGATCCAGCCAGCAGTTTTGAGATGTTTTCAAGATGTGATGTGAACTGTCAGTGGTTCTTGCACTATTACAGGTATGGTCATGTGAGGTAAGGTTTGTTACAGGTATGGTCATGTGATGTAAGGTGTGTTACAGGTGTGGTTATGTGATGTAAGGTGTGTTACAGGTGTGGTTATGTTAGGTTAGGTGTGTTACAGGTGTGGTTAGGTTAGGTTAGGTGTGTTACAGGTGTGGTTATGTTAGGTTAGGTGTGTTACAGGTGTGGTTATGTTAGGTTAGGTGTGTTACAGGTGTGGTTAGGTTAGGTTAGGTGTGTTACAGGTGTGGTTAGGTTAGGTTAGGTGTGTTACAGGTGTGGTTATGTTAGGTTAGGTGTGTTACAGGTGTGGTTATGTTAGGTTTGGTGTGTTACAGGTGTGGTTAGGTTAGGTTAGGTGTGTTACAGGTGTGGTTAGGTTAGGTTTGGTGTGTTACAGGTGTGGTTAGGTTAGGTTAGGTGTGTTACAGGTGTGGTTATGTTAGGTTAGGTGTGTTACAGGTGTGGTTAGGTTAGGTTAGGTGTGTCACAGGTGTGGTTAGGTTAGGTTAGGTGTGTCACAGGTGTGGTTATGTTAGGTTAGGTGTGTCACAGGTGTGGTTAGGTTAGGTTAGGTGTGTCACAGGTGTGGTTATGTTAGGTTAGATGTGTTTCAGGTGTGGTTATGTTAGGTTAGGTGTGTTACGGGTGTGGTTATGTTAGGTTAGGTGTGTTACAGGTGTGGTTATGTTAGGTTAGGTGTGTTACAGGTGTGTTTATGTTCGGTTAGGTATGATTTTCCAAATGAAGCCATTGCCTTTACTTAAGAACCCTTGGAGAATCAGTCTCCAATTTTTTAGTATTTCTTTTCATTTCCTGGGCATTTGCCTGTGAAACACATGGAATGGTCTGGGCCTGTTCTCAGACTGTAAACACGCTCCGTATTATCAGTATAAGCCACTGCGGATTAAGCTTATTAGCCCTTGAGCTCCTCAAGAGCAACAGTAATGCCTGGCTATGCTAAACATTTGCCTGTACAGACTGTTTAGGAGTACTGATGACAGCGTTCTCTGCCTGACACCCTTGTGTGCTGCAGGAATGTGAGCTGGAAAAAAGTTCTATTCTTCTCTGTCTGCTGTTTGAGGAGAGCAGAGATAGAGTTCAGCATTGTTTGAGTGGAAAGGTTAGCATTGTCAGCTGATGGTCAGCCTCTGGCTAACGTTTGCAGTAGCCTTTGCCGAGACTACAGAGGGTGTCTGGGGTCTGCCTGGTTGCTTTTGTGCGCGTTTCTGTGGATTCAGATAAGACGGCATTATGTGCAGAAAGGCCACAGGAAGGTTTTCCTGGATATACTGTAAAAAATAAAGGTGAAGAAATATGACGCTGAAGCCGTTTTGAGCCTGAGCTGCAGGAGGGGTTCTAGCACGAGTCTAGATGGCGTGTAATTTGGGAAGCGGTTTGCGGCCCGTGCAACCGTAACTAAATCCAGATGTGTGGCATTGTTTAAAGTTGAAGGCTTTGACTCGTTCAACAGATTGTAATAAGACTTTTAATGAGAACAATAAACAGCCCCAGTCTAAAATGCTCTCTGAACTGGACCTGATGTGGCTGCTTTTGAATCTCCGGCTGCTGCCAGAGCTGTTGACGTTATGTCTTTCTGTGTCTGCAGGCCTTGTGAGGATTAAAGAAGCGAAGGACATCGAGGTCAAGCTGAACGAGGTGGAGAAGCTGCTGAAGAACACCATCAACATGCCATGGAAGGTCAGAAACCATCACCTCTCTTAACATACCAGAGATCTTGTACAGCAAACATAGTAGATCTTTCATAACTGTTAGATTAGAATTTCTTATGAGCTAATTAGTGTCTCTCTGGAGTTAGAAGAACCATGAGAGGTCTCGACTCCACTAGAGGGCAGTGTAGAGCCTGCTATATGCATTTTGTGTAGATGTTTTGTCCTGTTAAGTCCAGTAAAGGAATCATAGATAGACTCCTGCAGCCGTCTAAACACTCAAGTTCATTTTAAGCTCTATGCGTATAAATAAATAGAATAAAACGATTAGCATCATATAATAAATTTATCTAGTTGGGTGTGGGCTAACTAACCTGGCAGGCTTTATTTATTTATTTTTGGTTGGGGGGCAGAGCTCAGTAACGCTGAGATTAATAACCGATCACATTGATTTATCAGTCTACTCAGGCTTTAGCAGAGCTCAGTAACGCTGAGATTAATAACTGATCACATTGATTTATCAGTCTACTCAGGCTTTAGCAGAGCTCAGTAACACTGAGATTAATAACTGATCACATTGATTTATCAGTCTACTCAGGCTTTAGCAGAGCTCAGTAACGCTGAGATTAATAACTGATCACATTGATTTATCAGTCTACTCAGGCTTTAGCAGAGCTCAGTAACGCTGAGATTAATAACCGATCACATTGATTTATCAGTCTACTCAGGCTTTAGCAGAGCTCAGTAACGCTGAGATTAATAACCGATCACATTGATTTATCAGTCTACTCAGGCTTTAGCAGAGCTCAGTAACGCTGAGATTAATAACTGATCACATTGATTTATCAGTCTACTCAGGCTTTAGCAGAGCTCAGTAACGCTGAGATTAATAACCGATCACATTGATTTATCAGTCTACTCAGGCTTTAGCAGAGCTCAGTAACGCTGAGATTAATAACCGATCACATTGATTTATCAGTCTACTCAGGCTTTAGCAGAGCTCAGTAACACTGAGATTAATAACCGATCACATTGATTTATCAGTCTACTCAGGCTTTAGCAGAGCTCAGTAACGCTGAGATTAATAACCGATCACATTGATTTATCAGTCTACTCAGGCTTTAGCAGAGCTCAGTAACGCTGAGATTAATAACTGATCACATTGATTTATCAGTCTACTCAGGCTTTAGCAGAGCTCAGTAACGCTGAGATTAATAACCGATCACATTGATTTATCAGTCTACTCAGACTTTAGCAGAGCTCAGTAACACTGAGATTAATAACCGATCACATTGATTTATCAGTCTACTCAGACTTTAGCAGAGCTCAGTAACGCTGAGATTAATAACCGATCACATTGATTTATCAGTCTACTCAGGCTTTAGCAGAGCTCAGTAACGCTGAGATTAATAACTGATCACATTGATTTATCAGTCTACTCAGGCTTTAGCAGAGCTCAGTAACGCTGAGATTAATAACCGATCACATTGATTTATCAGTCTACTCAGGCTTTAGCAGAGCTCAGTAACGCTGAGATTAATAACCGATCACATTGATTTATCAGTCTACTCAGACTTTAGCAGAGCTCAGTAACGCTGAGATTAATAACCGATCACATTGATTTATCAGTCTACTCAGGCTTTAGCAGAGCTCAGTAACGCTGAGATTAATAACTGATCATCACATTGATTTATCAGTCTACTCAGGCTTTAGCAGAGCTCAGTAACGCTGAGATTAATAACCGATCACATTGATTTATCAGTCTACTCAGGCTTTAGCAGAGCTCAGTAACGCTGAGATTAATAACCGATCACATTGATTTATCAGTCTACTCAGGCTTTAGCAGAGCTCAGTAACGCTGAGATTAATAACTGATCACATTGATTTATCAGTCTACTCAGGCTTTAGCAGAGCTCAGTAACGCTGAGATTAATAACCGATCACATTGATTTATCAGTCTACTCAGGCTTTAGCAGAGCTCAGTAACACTGAGATTAATAACCGATCACATTGATTTATCAGTCTACTCAGACTTTAGCAGAGCTCAGTAACACTGAGATTAATAACTGATCACATTGATTTATCAGTCTACTCAGGCTTTAGCAGAGCTCAGTAACACTGAGATTAATAACTGATCACATTGATTTATCAGTCTACTCAGGCTTTAGCAGAGCTCAGTAACGCTGAGATTAATAACTGATCACATTGATTTATCAGTCTACTCAGGCTTTAGCAGAGCTCAGTAACACTGAGATTAATAACCGATCACATTGATTTATCAGTCTACTCAGGCTTTAGCAGAGCTCAGTAACGCTGAGATTAATAACTGATCACATTGATTTATCAGTCTACTCAGACTTTAGCAGAGCTCAGTAACGCTGAGATTAATAACTGATCACATTGATTTATCAGTCTACTCAGGCTTTAGCAGAGCTCAGTAACACTGAGATTAATAACCGATCACATTGATTTATCAGTCTACTCAGGCTTTAGCAGAGCTCAGTAACGCTGAGATTAATAACCGATCACATTGATTTATCAGTCTACTCAGGCTTTAGCAGAGCTCAGTAACGCTGAGATTAATAACTGATCACATTGATTTATCAGTCTACTCAGGCTTTAGCAGAGCTCAGTAACGCTGAGATTAATAACTGATCACATTGATTTATCAGTCTACTCAGGCTTTATCAGAGCTCAGTAACGCTGAGATTAATAACTGATCACATTGATTTATCAGTCTACTCAGGCTTTAGCAGAGCTCAGTAACGCTGAGATTAATAACTGATCACATTGATTCATCAGTCTACTCAGGCTTTAGCAGAGCTCAGTAACGCTGAGATTAATAACCGATCACATTGATTTATCAGTCTACTCAGACTTTAGCAGAGCTCAGTAACGCTGAGATTAATAACCGATCACATTGATTTATCAGTCTACTCAGACTTTAGCAGAGCTCAGTAACGCTGAGATTAATAACTGATCACATTGATTTATCAGTCTACTCAGGCTTTAGCAGAGCTCAGTAACGCTGAGATTAATAACCGATCACATTGATTTATCAGTCTACTCAGGCTTTAGCAGAGCTCAGTAACGCTGAGATTAATAACCGATCACATTGATTTATCAGTCTACTCAGGCTTTAGCAGAGCTCAGTAACGCTGAGATTAATAACCGATCACATTGATTTATCAGTCTACTCAGGCTTTAGCAGAGCTCAGTAACGCTGAGATTAATAACCGATCACATTGATTTATCAGTCTACTCAGACTTTAGCAGAGCTCAGTAACGCTGAGATTAATAACCGATCACATTGATTTATCAGTCTACTCAGACTTTAGCAGAGCTCAGTAACGCTGAGATTAATAACCGATCACATTGATTTATCAGTCTACTCAGGCTTTAGCAGAGCTCAGTAACGCTGAGATTAATAACCGATCACATTGATTTATCAGTCTACTCAGGCTTTAGCAGAGCTCAGTAACACTGAGATTAATAACTGATCACATTGATTTATCAGTCTACTCAGGCTTTAGCAGAGCTCAGTAACGCTGAGATTAATAACCGATCACATTGATTTATCAGTCTACTCAGACTTTAGCAGAGCTCAGTAACGCTGAGATTAATAACCGATCACATTGATTTATCAGTCTACTCAGACTTTAGCAGAGCTCAGTAACGCTGAGATTAATAACCGATCACATTGATTTATCAGTCTACTCAGACTTTAGCAGAGCTCAGTAACGCTGAGATTAATAACCGATCACATTGATTTATCAGTCTACTCAGACTTTAGCAGAGCTCAGTAACGCTGAGATTAATAACCGATCACATTGATTTATCAGTCTACTCAGGCTTTAGCAGAGCTCAGTAACGCTGAGATTAATAACCGATCACATTGATTTATCAGTCTACTCAGACTTTAGCAGAGCTCAGTAACGCTGAGATTAATAACCGATCACATTGATTTATCAGTCTACTCAGACTTTAGCAGAGCTCAGTAACGCTGAGATTAATAACCGATCACATTGATTTATCAGTCTACTCAGACTTTAGCAGAGCTCAGTAACGCTGAGATTAATAACTGATCACATTGATTTATCAGTCTACTCAGACTTTAGCAGAGCTCAGTAACGCTGAGATTAATAACCGATCACATTGATTTATCAGTCTACTCAGGCTTTAGCAGAGCTCAGTAATGCTGAGATTAATAACCGATCACATTGATTTATCAGTCTACTCAGGCTTTAGCAGAGCTCAGTAACGCTGAGATTAATAACTGATCACATTGATTTATCAGTCTACTCAGGCTTTAGCAGAGCTCAGTAACGCTGAGATTAATAACCGATCACATTGATTTATCAGTCTACTCAGACTTTAGCAGAGCTCAGTAACGCTGAGATTAATAACCGATCACATTGATTTATCAGTCTACTCAGACTTTAGCAGAGCTCAGTAACGCTGAGATTAATAACTGATCACATTGATTTATCAGTCTACTCAGGCTTTAGCAGAGCTCAGTAACGCTGAGATTAATAACCGATCACATTGATTTATCAGTCTACTCAGGCTTTAGCAGAGCTCAGTAACACTGAGATTAATAACTGATCACATTGATTTATCAGTCTACTCAGGCTTTAGCAGAGCTCAGTAACACTGAGATTAATAACCGATCACATTGATTTATCAGTCTACTCAGACTTTAGCAGAGCTCAGTAACGCTGAGATTAATAACTGATCACATTGATTTATCAGTCTACTCAGACTTTAGCAGAGCTCAGTAACGCTGAGATTAATAACCGATCACATTGATTTATCAGTCTACTCAGACTTTAGCAGAGCTCAGTAACGCTGAGATTAATAACCGATCACATTGATTTATCAGTCTACTCAGGCTTTAACAGAGCTCAGTAACGCTGAGATTAATAACTGATCACATTGATTTATCAGTCTACTCAGGCTTTAGCAGAGCTCAGTAACGCTGAGATTAATAACTGATCACATTGATTTATCAGTCTACTCAGGCTTTAGCAGAGCTCAGTAACGCTGAGATTAATAACCGATCACATTGATTTATCAGTCTACTCAGGCTTTAACAGAGCTCAGTAACGCTGAGATTAATAACTGATCACATTGATTTATCAGTCTACTCAGGCTTTAGCAGAGCTCAGTAACGCTGAGATTAATAACTGATCACATTGATTTATCAGTCTACTCAGACTTTAGCAGAGCTCAGTAACACAGATTAATAACTGATCACATTGATTTATCAGTCTACTCAGGCTTTAGCAGAGCTCAGTAACACTGAGATTAATAACTGATCACATTGATTTATCAGTCTACTCAGGCTTTAGCAGAGCTCAGTAACACTGAGATTAATAACCGATCACATTGATTTATCAGTCTACTCAGGCTTTAGCGGAGCTCAGTAACGCTGAGATTAATAACCGATCACATTGATTTATCAGTCTACTCAGGCTTTAGCGGAGCTCAGTAACGCTGAGATTAATAACCGATCACATTGATTTATCAGTCTACTCAGGCTTTAGCAGAGCTCAGTAACGCTGAGATTAATAACCGATCATATTGATTTATCAGTCTACTCAGGCTTTAGCAGAGCTCAGTAAGGCTGAGATTAATAACTGATCACATTGATTTATCAGTCTACTCAGACTTTAGCGGAGCTCAGTAACGCTGAGATTAATAACCGATCACATTGATTTATCAGTCTACTCAGGCTTTAGCAGAGCTCAGTAACGCTGAGATTAATAACCGATCACATTGATTTATCAGTCTACTCAGGCTTTAGCAGAGCTCAGTAACGCTGAGATTAATAACCGATCACATTGATTTATCAGTCTACTCAGACTTTAGCAGAGCTCAGTAACGCTGAGATTAATAACTGATCACATTGATTTATCAGTCTACTCCGACTTTAGCAGAGCTCAGTAACACTGAGATTAATAACCGATCACATTGATTTATCAGTCTACTCAGGCTTTAGCAGAGCTCAGTAACGCTGAGATTAATAACCGATCACATTGATTTATCAGTCTACTCAGGCTTTAGCAGAGCTCAGTAACGCTGAGATTAATAACCGATCACATTGATTTATCAGTCTACTCAGGCTTTAGCAGAGCTCAGTAACGCTGAGATTAATAACCGATCACATTGATTTATCAGTCTACTCAGACTTTAGCAGAGCTCAGTAACGCTGAGATTAATAACCGATCACATTGATTTATCAGTCTACACAGGCTTTAGCAGAGCTCAGTAACGCTGAGATTAATAACCGATCACATTGATTTATCAGTCTACTCAGGCTTTAGCAGAGCTCAGTAACACTGAGATTAATAACCGATCACATTGATTTATCAGTCTACTCAGACTTTAGCAGAGCTCAGTAACGCTGAGATTAATAACCGATCACATTGATTTATCAGTCTACTCAGACTTTAGCAGAGCTCAGTAACGCTGAGATTAATAACCGATCACATTGATTTATCAGTCTACTCAGACTTTAGCAGAGCTCAGTAACGCTGAGATTAATAACCGATCACATTGATTTATCAGTCTACTCAGACTTTAGCAGAGCTCAGTAACGCTGAGATTAATAACCGATCACATTGATTTATCAGTCTACTCAGACTTTAGCAGAGCTCAGTAACACTGAGATTAATAACTGATCACATTGATTTATCAGTCTACTCAGGCTTTAGCAGAGCTCAGTAACGCTGAGATTAATAACCGATCACATTGATTTATCAGTCTACTCAGACTTTAGCAGAGCTCAGTAACGCTGAGATTAATAACCGATCACATTGATTTATCAGTCTACTCAGGCTTTAGCAGAGCTCAGTAACACTGAGATTAATAACCGATCACATTGATTTATCAGTCTACTCAGGCTTTAGCAGAGCTCAGTAACAGTAGGGGAACTACAAGACTATCCTCGCCCTCCAGGACCTTTGCCATATGGTTGACATCCTGCAAAACAGATCTCTGTAATATTTTAGGAAAAAACCTCATTTGTTGTTTTATTTTAACCCCGTAATATGAATGTATTGTAATATGAATGTATTGTATAATCAATCTTTTGTAATCCTTTCATTCCGTGTAATTTCATGAGCTTCATACTGGTCACGTGGAAAAACCTGCTTTGCTCTGGAATTAATGATTAATACTGCTTGTTTTTCTCAGGCTATGAATGCCTGTAGGTCCTCAACCGGTTACCAATACTGATATGTTTTCCAGTTTTCCAGGTCAGAGGTTGTCCTAACGTTCTTTGAACGTTCGCCACTTGATCAAGTGCTGCGAAACGACAACGTCCACAAGATACAGCCGTGCTTCCAGAGTCCAGTCAAGATCTCAGGTATATCAAACTGGTAGTGTTGCACTAAACATTACTACAAGATCTTTTTAGGCCTGTACAGTTACAGACTGTAGTCCGTCTGTTTCTCTGCATACTAAGTTAGCCCCCTTTTACCCTGGTCTACAAGGTAGGAGTGTCCAATAGAGTGGACAGTGAGTGGACACAGTGTTTAAAAACTCCAGCAGCACTGTTGTGTCTGATCCACTCAGACCAGCGCAACACACACTAACACACCACCACCACGTCAGTGTTACTGCAGTGCTGAGAATGACCCACCACCCAAACAGTACCTGCTCTGTGAGGGTCCATGGGGGTCCTGACCACTGAAGAACAGGCTAACTGAGTATCAGAGAAACAGATGGACTACAGTCTGTAACTGTACAGGTGTTCTAGCACTCAGCGTTCTGACCGTGTACCTGGTTGAGAACCTATTGTTTCTGTGAGACCCATAACTTGCTTCATGAATGTCTTTCCTACTTTCTTTTATTGTGTCTCAACTGAAATGAAAATACATCCATGCCATGTTCTGCATGTGAGTCTACTGCGGGGAAATAATGCAGTTCAGCCTAAATAACTGGGATTATGATGGCAGCTATTAAAAGGAGATTATGTAATAATCTACTCTTTTGTATAACTATTGCTCACAGCTCATAACTGTGTCTTCTGCAAATTGATCCCACTGGAAATGTGGCATCTTGTCAAGTGAATTGATCTCAAATCTAGTTGATTTACAGCGCTGTGTGAAAGTTTTAGGCGTCTAAGTAAATGTTTAACCAGCTTCCCTCAGCAGTGAGTTTATCACAATATACATCAGAATAAAGTCGTATTCATAATTCAGATAAACAGAAAAACAATAAACAGTAAACAGAATTTCTCGGGTCCTTATTTTTCCTCGACACCTTCACAGCCGCCACAGAGACTCGTTAATATCATCAGTTACATCATGAGCTCATTTTACTGAGCACTGATTGGTCAAACCAGGAGCTGCTTTATAACTACATATAATACTGGACTTCCTCGAGGAGGAGAGGCTTGGAGATGGGTCAACACACACACTCACATCCAGAAAAGCACTGTTTATTATATATATATATAAATTAATATTCTATACATTTAGTTTATTCAAATATTAACACTTTTCTCAGCAAATAAACACAAACTACACAAACGAATAGATTTTGAAAATGAGTCTTGGGTGCCTCAGACTTTCACACAGTACTGTATCTAATATGACTGAGTTTAACGTTGTTATAGGATTATTAACTTATTTCTAGACATATTTGACCTGTGTTGACTGTTTTTAATTAGTCGAATTATCTCAATATATTGGCAGATAACTTTGCCTGTTTTAAAAAATGTGCCTGAAACCGTTTCGACACTATAAGGAGATCATTTGACTCACTAAAATCACTCAAAACAAGTAAAACATGTCCAAAAATAATAAATAATGATAAAAATGTATTAAATATTTCTATAATATGCTAACAATAATCTCAAAATGAGAAATATTAGATGCATTGACTACATTTAAGATCATTTCACTGGGCAAGATGCGGCTTTGTGTTTGAAAAGTGCCCCTATAACTACACAGCTGCTCTGGAACACGGCCACTGTGAACACTTATAAAAGGGTCATATTGAGCGTCGTTTCACAACCAGTGATGAACAAACGCTGTAAGCTCATTACACTTGTTTACGTGTTTGTTTTCCAGAGATTATGAGGTCTAACGGGTTCTGTCTGGCCAACACAGAGACCATTGTGTTTGATGAGAATGTTCCACAGGATAAGGAGAGACCCTCGTCCACAGACTCAGCCGAGCACTCGTGAGTCCCTCTTTTTCTTTTGTTTGCTGCGATACACACCGTTTATTTCTTTCGCTTTGACTGGGTTTGTTTCATATGTGATTACAGGCTTGAGTTTCATCCTAAAAATGATGTCCAGGCTTCATTCTTAAACTTTTATACCTACATTTTTACAAATAGGTTAGTTCAGCTGGTTTGAAGTTTCTCCCTTCCCTAATCATGACTAGATCTTCTAAGTTCCAGCACAGTTGGAACTGATATTTAAGTCCCAGGAACCTACCAATGTTGACAAAACACGTAATAATAACTTACATATTCCAGCAAATTTCTGATACACTATATTTCCAAAAGTATTCAGTCACGCATCCAAATAATTGAATCCAGGAGTTCCAGTCACTTCCATGGCCACAGGTGTATAAAGCCGAGCCCCTAGGCCTGCAGACTGCTTCTACAGACATTAGTGAAAGAATGGGTCGCTCTCAGGAGCTCAGTGAATTCCAGCGTGGTGCCGTGATCGGACGCCACCTGTGCAGCAAGTCCAGTCGTGAAATTTCCTCACTACTAAATATTCCACAGTCCACTGTCAGTGGGATTATAACAAAGTGGAAGCGATTGGGAACGACAGTAACTCAGCCATGAAGTGGTCGGCCACGTAAAATGACAGAGCGGTCAGCGGATGCTGAGGGGCATAGTGCGCAGAGGTCACCGACTTTCTGCAGAGTCAATCACTACAGACCTCCAAACTTCATGTGGCCTTCAGATCAGCTCAAGAACAGCGTAGAGAGCTTCATGGAATGGGTTTCCATGGCCGAGCAGCTGCATCCAAGCCTTATATCACCAAGCGCAGTGCAAAGCGTGGAATGCAGTGGAGTAAAGCGCCGCCACTGGACTCTAGAGCAGTGGAGACGTGTTCTCTGGACTGACCAATCACGCTTCTCCGTCTGGAAATCCGATGGATGATTCTGGGTTTGGCGGTTGCCAGGAGACGGTACTTGTCTGACTGCATTGTGCCGAGTGTAAAGTTTGGGTGAGGGGGGATCATGGTGTGGGGTTGTTTCTCCGGAGTTGGGCTCGGCCCCTTAGTTCCAGTGAAAGGAACTCTTAAAGCTTCAGCACCAAGAGATTTTGGACAATTTCACGCTCCCAACTTTGTGGGAACAGTTTGGGGGACGGCCCCTTCCTGCTCCAACATGACTGACCACCAGTGCACAAAGCAGGTCCATAAAGACACGGATGAGCCAGTTTGGTGTGGAAGAACTTGACTGGCCTGCACAGAGTCCTGACCTCAACCCCATAGAACACCTTTGGGATGAATTAGAGTGGAGACTGTGAGCCAGGCCTTCTCGTCCAACATCAGCGTCTGACCTCACAAAGGCGCTTCTGGAAGAACGGTCAGAAATTCCCATGAACACTCCTAACCCTTGTGGAAAGCCTTCCCAGAAGAGCTGAAGCTGTTATAGCTGCAAAGGGTGGGCCGACATCACATTAAACCCTATGGATTAAGAATGGGACGTCATTCAAGTTCATATGTGTGTGAAGCCAGACGACCGAACACTTTTGGAAATATAGTGTATAGTGTAATATCTGAACTTGAGTGCAAAATGGCTAAATTACAAACACATTTCAAATACAGCCAAAGTTGAAATTAAAACTGAAAAAAACTCACATATCTATCAACAGAACTGATTCACAAACAAGAAAAATAGGAAATAATTAATAAAAACAGAAACCAAAACAAATGTTATGGGACATTCTGAGACTTTATGGTTTTCTGCTGTTAGAAATCTGTCAGTAAAATACTATTTAACTGAAACTGTTGGGTTATGAACATAAAATATGAAATAAAATAAAATAAAATATAAAGTACATAGTGGGCAGTATTACTGGTGATCAGTCAGGCACTACGTCGTACGCATGAGGACCCTGTGAAAGATAATGATTCTGTAACAGCAGGTTTTGGTCAGTGTAATATTCCTTGAGAGCAAAAAGGTTCATCACACACAGGACGTACCTCCGGCCAGCACTTCCTTCCCTGGGTGTGAGCAGGAAACCCAGGAATGAAACTGCAGACCCACCCTCACAGACCCCTACACTACTGACACTTCACAAACAGACACACGGCATTGTGTCACAGTGAGAAAAGAGGCAGAGTTCACGTCTCACTGTTTCAGTTAATCTCAGCGTTACTGAGCTCTGCTAAAGCCTGAGTAGACTGATAAATCAATGTGATCGGTTATAAATATATGGATATTGATTTACGCTACTCAGCCCAGCTCTGACTCCACTCCATACCTTAGACAGAAGAATTACAGCCTAGGGGCTCAGAGACAAATCCTAGACCGGTCACAGAGACACAATGCAGCTTTGTTTTGATTTCGCAGTCAGAGCACAACAGTAGAAGATCAGCTTTATTTCCAAGAAAGAACTTATGCTCTGTGTATCTGCTGTGAGATCCTGCCGGGGTTAAGAATCAGAATCCAAGCCTGGATGACTGGGGCTCAGACTCCCAAACACAGCACCTAACTGAACTGCTCAAAACTAAACACAACCTGTAGGCGTTCACATGACATACTCATAAATACAACCCGAAACCTCCACTTACAGCCGAACTCAGCATCATGGGAGCCAAAGTATACACTGGGGTTTCTACATTAACACTGAAACTGGACCCGTTCTGCTTTCTATAAAGACGTCATTTGCCTGTTTGACTTCACAACACAACTTACTTAACACATCTTAAAGAATCAGACTGGATTCATCAAGGTGTTGAAGCTCCTTGACAAATGTGGATTATAATCACACATTCATTAATCCCAATCATCATGTTCTGCTACCACATCTCTATGGTAACAGGTAAGGATGTACCTCCACTGATGTAACCAGAACTCTGGCACCATCTGCATTTGGCCAGTGTGCCTGTATAATCAGTCACGGTAACAGACATAAACTACATGCTCATGAAGTGTTTCTGAAAGGCCCACAACAGATTTTGTATAGAAGTCAAGTTAACCGACATTTGAAGCCTTTAAAAGGTCCATTTCAATACATTTCTTGGAGTTTTCCAAATTAGCATAAATTAGCATAGAGGAGCATGGAGCGATCCCATTGGTGGATTTCAGAACAGCTCTAGCTTACTGCCAATGCAGCACCTGTCCTCATTTTTTTATGTATTATTTTAGTAAAAACAAATACAAGTTTAAGTTCTGCCATTTCCCATATGGACAAAAACATGCAATCCAAATGTATTTATGAAAAAAAAATTTGAAATATATGAATATGGACAAAAATGTATTTGTTATATATATATATATATATATATATAGTCCATTACCAAGAAATGTATTTGAGATAGTGAAATTTACCTTTTAAAGGCTTCTATACAAAATCTGTTGTGGGCCTTTCAGAAACACTTCATGAGCATGTAGTTTATCTATGTTACCATGACTGATTATACAGGCACACCGGCCAAATGCAGATGGTGCCAGAGTTCTGGTTACATCAGTGGAGGTACATCCTTACCTGTTACCATAGAGATGTGGTAGCAGAACATGATGATTGGGATTAATGAATGTGTGATTATGATCCACATTTGTCAAGGAGCTTCAACACCTTGATGAATCCAGTCTGATTCTTTAAGATGTGTTAAGTAAGTTGTGTTGTGAAGTCAAACAGGCAAATGATGTCTTTATAGAAAGCAGAACAGGTCCAGTTTCAGTCTTAAGTGTCAATATAGATATCTACCTCTACTGATGTGATCAAAACTCTGGCACCATCTGCATTTGGCCAGTGTGCCTGTATAATCAGTCACGGTAACAGACATAAACTACATGCTCATGAAGTGTTTCTGAAAGGCCCACAACAGATTTTGTATAGAAGTCAAGTTAACCGACATTTGAAGTCTTTAAAAGGTAAATTTCACCATCTGAAATACATTTCTTGGTAATGGACTATATATATATATATATATATATATATATATATATATATATATATATATATATATATATATATAATATTTTTGTCCATATTCATATATTCCAAATGTTTTTTTCATAAATACATTCGGAATGCATGTTTTTGTCCATATGGGAAATGGCAGAACTTAAACTTGTATTTGTTTTTACTAAAATAATACATAAAAAAATGAGGACAGGTGCTGCATTGGCAGTAAGCTAGAGCTGTTCTGAAATCCACCAATGGGATCGCTCCATGCTCCTCTATGCTAATTTATGCTAATTTGGAAAACTCCAAGAAATGTATTGAAATGGACCTTTTAAAGGCTTCAAATGTCGGTTAACTTGACTTCTATACAAAATCTGTTGTGGGCCTTTCAGAAACACTTCATGAGCATGTAGTTTATGTCTGTTACCGTGACTGATTATACAGGCACACTGGCCAAATGCAGATGGTGCCAGAGTTCTGGTTATATCAGTGGAGGTATATCCTTACCTGTTACCATAGAGATGTGGTAGCAGAACATGATGATTGGGATTAATGAATGTGTGATTATGATCCACATTTGTCAAGGAGCTTCAACACCTTGATGAATCCAGTCTGATTCTTTAAGATGTGTTAAGTTGTGTTGTGAAGTCAAACAGGCAAATGACGTCTTTATAGAAAGCAGAACGGGTCCAGTTTCAGTGTTAATGCAGAAACCCCAGTGTATACTTTGGCTCCCATGATGCTTAGTTCGGCTGTAAGTGGAGGTTTCGGGTTGTATTTATGAGTATGTCATGTGAACGCCTACAGGTTGTGTTTAGTTTTGAGCAGTTCAGTTAGGTGCTGTGTTTGGGAGTCTGAGCCCCAGTCATCCAGGCTTGGATTCATCCACAAAGTGGTCGGCCACGTAAAAATGACATCCCTGGGACAGCTGCAAGCCAAAAAAACATCTAGATGACCCCCAAGACTTTTAGGATAAAATTCTGTGGAATGATTAGTCAAAGGGGGAACTTTTTGGAAGACATGGGTCCCGATCTTGCATTCCACCATAAGAACATCATACTAACAGTGAAACATGGTGGTGGTAGTATGATGGTCTGGGGCTGCTTTGCTTCTGCAGTACCTGGACGACTTGTCACAATTGACGGAACCATGTCAGGAAATCCTGAAGGAGAATGTCCTCCTGTCCGTTCATGACCTAAAGCTCAAGCGCAGCTGGGCTATGAAATGCGTTTACTCTGGTTGTCTTTATCTTATACTCAAATGATTTGACCGCAATCAGTCAAATGTGACAAATCAGCAAAAACTATGTTGAATACATTTAAGATATTGTCGCTCACCAGGACATCATTTGAAATCGTGTGAACTAAAACATTGTGAACTAAAATACACAAAACGTTTACATATGATTGCAATTATATATAGTCACATGCATTAGGGGGGCAGTCGTGGGCTGGAGGTTAGGGAGCCAGCCCTGTGATGGGAAGGTTGCTGGTTCGATCCCCAGAGCTGACAGTCAATGACTGAAGTACCCTTGAGCAAGACACCTAACCTGGTAGGGCTGCCCACCGCTCCGGGCAAGTGTGCTCACTGCCCCCTAGTGTATGTGTTCACTAGTGTGTATGTGGGTGTTTCACTGCATGGAGGGGTTAAATGCAGAGGTCTAATCCCATGTCTTCTGCCCCTGCAGATATGAGGACGATGGTAAGGAGTGTCTGTCTGTGGAACAGGACCTCAGTGATGACGACACAGAGGCGTACGTCACCAACCTGTCCTACTACCACCTGGTGCCCTTCGAAACAGACATCTTGGAGTGAGAGGGCATATTCCTCAAGTGCGCTGATGCTTTAAACCTCCTCTCCGGCTGCTTGTGGGCCCAGCTGCTGGCTAATAGCGTTTGAAATGGTTGGTAGAAATGGATACAGACGGGCCTTCATGTAGTCAATACGGACCCAGCAACCCCTCTGCTGTGTTTGTGGAAGAGCCCATCTGTGCCTCTGAAGCTGCTCTCACTCATGTGCCTCTGGATTTTGACTTCAAGGAGACACAATCTGCTGGACGAGCAGCGCCGTGGAATCCCTGACGGAGTCACGTTCTCATTTATACACATTTCAATCAGTCCCAGTTCTGAAGAATATACTGAATCCAGTGAATCGACTGTGATATAGTGGTGCACAGTTCTTACTCCCAGCTGATAATATGGGCAGAAAATTGACCAACCTGTCATGAACTGGACAACAGAGGCATCAGAAAGACCAGTTTCTTTAAATAGAGTGTGCAACATGGGTGTTCAGGTGGCGGTAGGAGGTGAGAGGATGAAGAGCCGTGTTAAAGTATTAACTTCAAGGGTTCTTGAGGAAAGAAAATGGTCCTATGTAGAACAAGGAACACCTTGCATGAGTAAAAGGTTAGTTGAATCATGAAAAGGTTTTTCAGATTGGTGGAGAATGTGCTGTAGATGGATCCATGTAGAACCCTTTTGGGTTCTATAGCACCAAATAGGGTTCTTGTTTCAATGTCAAGCTTGTATTAATAGAAGAACCCTTTTCGGCGCTATATCAAACCATTTTCTTTACCAAAGAACCATCGTTTTTAAGAACGTAGAAGTCAATAGTCAGCCCAAATCACCCAAATTCCAAAACATTTTGAAAAGGGTTCTATATAGTGCCAAATAGGGTTCTTGTATTGTTACAAGCTTGACGTCGCAGCAATTGAACAACCTTTTTTGGTGCTTTACAGACCCTGTTTCAAAAATGTTCTATATAGAACCATCTACAGCACATTCTGAAGAACACTTTCATTATGCAAAGAAGCCCTTAATCATGCAAAGGGTTTGTTGAGTTTTGATGGTTCTATACAAAACTATTTTCTTTACTAAAGAACCCTTGAAGAACCATCTTTTCAAGAGCGTACTGGCCCAGTGGCAGCCAGAGTAAGATCTAATGAAGGGCAGTTTGTGAAATGATCTTGACTGGCATTACATGGCAGTCAAACTCAGTTTCGTACCATAATAATCAGTATAAATTGGTGTACTGGTAAATTGACTTGCCAGGTCATAACCTAGCAAGTGATTTTTCTCTACGTTAATTGTTAGTCATAAATTAAGTCAGACAAAGTCGTGTTAAGTGATACGTTGCCAGTACCAGGAATTCCAGCCTAACCTTGGTAGACATTGTGTGCACAGTGAAGACAAATCACCGTTCTCAGTTGGGAAAAGGTGTTTCAGCAGTTTTCCCGCTCCCAGTCAGCTGTTGTCTCCTAGAAAAACTCTGGATTTGTGAGAAGGTTGAAATTTACCCATTGTGCCATAGTGATAGCCACCAATCGAGGAAGCTCCCCTCAGTGTCATAGTGTCACTCTGGAGCTCCTGATGACCTGGACTTGTGACAGCTGTGGAGAAGCCTGGCCTCTGTTGCAGTGGAGCTCAAAGGCATGGAAAGACCTCAATTTAGGTCCAAAATAGTCATTATTATGAAGTGTCTGTTCACTTGGTGCTCTGAGAATCTGCCTAAATGAATACAGTGCGTTCTTCCTGAGATGATTACCAGCCAGGAGGTCATCCTCACCGCTGAAGGATTCAGGATCTCCACACGTGCTGGAAGGAAATCTTCTGGAAGACCTTTCTCTAGACTCTGCCTGTTTGTCATTGATGTTTTCTAGTTTTATATCAGTATTGTTGGTGCTGTGTCTTGGCTGCTCGTTTTTCACAGAGCAAAGAATCATTGCAGATTTTGTCTGCAGTATTTCTGCCCTTCTTTATGCCTTTAGAACTTTATCTAGACCTGAGTGAAAACAGCCTCGTGCTAGACTGTGAGGGAGCTTCACGTTACACTGCAAAAAATAAAATCTTAACAAGTGAAAACGTCTTAAAAGTAGTCAATCCATCAAATGTTTGTTATTATGAGATTGTTGTAAGAATATTATAAGATTATTCCACCTGATTCTGTACAGTTTTACTTGTTATAATGGATTTTATGTGGATTTTAGTGCTTAAAAACAAATAAAAAAAGGTCAGGAACTAAGTCAAATAATCTTACAATATTCTTACAAAAGAGAAATATTAGATATATTGACTAAATTTTATATGTTTACACTTGCTAAGGTACCATTGCTTATAGTATTTCTGGACTGTCAGTTTACTCTGACAGTAACTTTGACTAAAATCAAGAAAAAAATAAGGAAAGTTATAATATACACAGTTCAAAAGTTTGGAGTCACTGGGGATACTGATGTTCTCTCTTTTTCTTTAGTGGTAACTTATACAGTATAGATTGAAAAATGTTAAATGATATATTGAAATTAGATTTGACACAATACCGCTTTTCCCTGGAGTATCGGCAGACACCAAAACCACTCAGAGATTTTTTTCTTTAAAGCCGATTTCTAATATTTCTCATTTTGAGATGGTTGTGCACTTATTATAAGATTATTTAGCTTACACTATATTTCCAAAAGTTTTCACTCCCCCATCCAGATCACTGAGTTCAGGTGTTCCAGTCTCTTCCGTGGCCACAGGTGTGTAAAGCCGAGCCCCTCGGCCTGCAGACTGCTTCTACAGACATTAGTGAAAGAATGGGTCGCTCTCAGGAGCTCAGTGAATTCCAGCGTGGTGCCGTGATCGGACGCCACCTGTGCAGCAAGTCCAGTCGTGAAATTTCCTCACTACTAAATATTCCACAGTCCACTGTCAGTGGGATTATAACAAAGTGGAAGCGATTGGGAACGACAGCAACTCAGCCACGAAGTGGTCGGCCACGTAAAATGACAGAGCGGTCAGCGGATGCTGAGGGGCATAGTGCGCAGAGGTCACCGACTTTCTGCAGAGTCCATCACTACAGACCTCCAAACTTCATGTGGCCTTCAGATCAGCTCAAGAACAGCGTAGAGAGCTTCATGGAATGGGTTTCCATGGCCGAGCAGCTGCATCCAAGCCTTACATCACCAAGCGCAATGCAAAGCGTGGAATGCAGTGGTGTAAAGCGCCGCCACTGGACTCTAGAGCAGTGGAGACGAGTTCTCTGGAGTGACCAATCACGCTTCTCCGTCTGGAAATCCGATGGACGAGTCTGGGTTTGGCGGTTGCCAGGAGACGGTACTTGTCTGACTGCATTGTGCCGAGTGTAAAGTTTGGTGGAGGGGGGATCATGGTGTAGGGGTGTTTTTCAGGAGACAATTTCATGCTCCCAACTTTGTGGGAACAGTTTGGCCACGGCCCCTTCCTGCTCCAACATGACCTCCCACCAGTGCACAAAGCAGGTCCATAAAGACGTGGATGAGCCAGTTTGGTGTGGAAGAACTTGACTGAGTCCTGACCTCAACCGCTTAGAACACCTTTGGGCTGAATTAGAGCGGAGACTGTGAGCCAGGCCTTCTCGTCCAACATCAGTGTCTGACCTCACAAATGCACTCACAATCGAATACTTTTAGCAATATCGTGTATTTCTAGACACTTACTAGACTAGAGTAAGAGTAAGTTCTCTCACTATCCCGGCAGATTGTTTTGCTGGTTTCAAGCTCAAAATTATCTGCCAATATAGTGAGATAATTTTACTTAATAAAATCATTTAAAACAATGAAATATGTCTAGAAATAAGATAAATAATCTCAAATGAGGCTTCAAGGAGAAATATTAGATTTCTTGACTATATTTAAGATCATTTCACTTGACAGGGCACCATTTTCTGCAGTGTAGGGTGATCCATACGGTGCATTTCCACGGAGTGACTGTGAACTGTGGTCAGTACCATGAATAGCAGGGGCCTAAACAGTCACTTGGCTGGAGGCCCCTGGCTTCCACACATGCACCTTCGCCCGTCCCGCTTCCAGTCTACTTAGTAATGCAGTCATGCTCTCCCGGCCGCCCGTGAGAAAGTTGCGCTCTTTCATAGCCGTGCTGTGAAACTGTTATTCAGCCTTTCTCTCGCCCCGTCTCTCCATCAGGCAAGCAGAGCTCACAGGTGGAGGGATAACGCGGACACAAGTGTTTACATGAGCGAACGGGGCCGTTTAATATTTGCCGTTTTCTTTCTGATGTCGGAGCGGACACCCCAGTGTCCAACTGAATGGAAATGACGTGCAAGGGCAGCCAATCGATGCAGGACCTCGTTGAATTGGCTTTCTTCTCCGCCACTTTTATTGTTCATGATCCCAGCAGGCTCGAGCATCTACTACTCATGCCTAGAGAGGAGCTAAACATTCTTGTGTGGCTCCTGGGGCCAGTTCCCAGACCTATAAACAGAGCGGTCGCTCTCCTTTTCTGGCCCAGCGCAGCTGACGCTGCAGTTCGGTGGAGGAAAAAACAGCTTCACTTAAACTGCATTTGCTTAAACTGAGTGATCAGCTGAAAGGAGCACGTCTCAGTGCCGTGTTGAGCTTCGGCCGCAGCAGCGTCCAGTTTAAGGGCTCAAGTCAAATGACAGAACCCTTACATGGACATATGGAAATGCCCTCTGGAGGCTTTTGGGTCTCGATCAGACTGTTGCCTTTTCGCTTCTGTCTGTCTGCATTCTTTAAAAAAACATGGTTCTTTAGGGTTCTGTTTGGAACCATGAGCTCTATACAGAACCATTTCATGCCTAAATCGTTCTTTGCATGGTGAAAAAGGTTCTATATAGCACTAAAAAGGGGATTTCTACAACCTTGAGATCATAACAGTGGAAGAAGCCCTTTTGGTGCTGTATAGAACCATATACAACACGTTCTCCATCAATCTGGAGAACCGTTTCACCGTGCAAAGAACCACTGGACACTGAAGAACCCTTCAGGACCCTTCAGTATGACTGCAGTGATACTAAGGACTATTGTATTAAAGGGGAAATTGGCTGATTTTTAAAGGTTTCTGCATAATTCAGTCACTGAGATGTAAACAAGGTCATTCAGAGTGGTCTGATGTGAGATATCGGACTCATACGGTGGTCTTAGGAACCGGGGGACGTCGTGTCAACAGCGCAAATGTAGCTGTTTTGCAGTGCCTCCCTGTGGACATCACTGATTCTTAAATCCACAGATTTTTCAAAATTTCTGTATAATTCAGTGTTTGAGATGCAAACGGAGTGATGTCTTTACAGTGGTGGTGATGGGAACCAGGCGTCGCCATGACTACAACACAGATATAGACACTTTATTTACCATCCAGAACCACCAGAGAACCCACACGAGTCTTCTGAGCTTATGTGGAACGTTGATGATGGAAAATACATTAAATAATTCAGATTCTCTAAATTGTATCACTTTGCCACGGATACTTAACTTTCAGTGGGTGTGCTTTAAAGGCAGACGTCTGGTTCCTATCACCACCACTATAGACCATCGTTACTAAGTTCATCTAGACCTCACATCAAACCACTCTCAGTGACTTTGTTTACATCTTAACTGTGATATAACTGCAAATTTAGAAAATTTGATGAAATACCTCTTTAACTAGAGTATTAAGTGAAGACCAAAGCTTTGAGATGAAGCACAGTGTTTTAGTTTTATTTGTTTTTATTTAACATGAATATAGGATATTTATTTTTCTAAGCGTAATTATGAGTTACGAAGTTTAACTTTCACCATATTTCTCATTGTCATGCTGCATGAACCGGTTGTAAGTCTATGCAATTAGGAGCTGCAATGCAGTGAAACATATGTTTGTGTGTTTGTTTGTTTTTGGAGCCGACGAAAAGCAAAGTACTAATTCTATTAATACGTATTGAAGTTGCCTCATTTGTGTTAATGATTATTTTGCATCTTAGGCCATTAAAGCTTTTTTGTAAACGCTTGTCTTATTGGTATGGTTACTGGTTCTGAGCTGATCTGTAGGCAGAACCAAATGAGTTCCCAGCTGATTTACAGAACCATGTCCAAATTAAACACAGAGCACCCTCCACGGTTCCTGTTCAGCAGTGTTTCCACATCACAGTTTGATTAATGTGCAGCAGTGCCACCTCGTGGACATACTGCAGTAGTGATCCTCAAAGGGGAATTCCACCGAATTTTCAAATTTGTTGCATAACTCAGGGTGTGAGGTGTAATCAGAGGGATTCAGGGGGTTTGGTGTGAAACGGCTCAGACGTCTTTACAGTGGTGCTGATGGGAACCAGGCGTCGCCATGACTACAACACAGATATAGACACTTTATTTACCATCCAGAACCACCAGAGAACCCACACGACTCTTCTGAGCTTATCTGGAATGTTGATGATGGAACACAGTGGAAAATCTGGAATAATGAGTTTTCTTTGGGGACTATTTTGCCTCACAGCGCCCTGCATGTCTCCCTCCACCATGAATGGAGTTGACGTATAGGTTTGTATCTCAAAACTATCATAAAATGATGTCACAGACATCAGGCAGCATATTGGCAAGGTTTCATGTAATCACGTCCTGTTATGGGCCTTCACAACCATTAAATTTGCATTTATATAAAAACATTTTGCACAACGGTCAAACAGAAGTGTGTCAAAGTTCAGCAGTGGAGCACCACTAGAGGGCGCCACCTTTAAGGACCAGTTGATGAACTGTAAGCTCAGGAAAATGTATGAAGTATTTTTTGGTAAAAGGCATAAAAAACATAAAAGCACCTCCTTGTTTCTACATTCTGTCCATCTGATCAGCTCCACTGACCGTATAGCTGCACTCTGTAGTTCTACAGTTACAGACTGTAGTCCATCTGTTTCTCTGATACTCTGTTACCCTGTTCTTCAGTGGTCAGGACCCCCATGGACCCTCACAGAGCAGGTACTATTTGGGTGGTGGGTCATTCTCAGCACGGCAGTGACACTGACGTGGTGGTGGTGTGTTAGTGTGTGTTGTGCTGGTCTGAGTGGATCAGACACAGCAATGAGAAAATGATTTAAAACGATGTATCTTGACTGTAAGTGTGGTTCTGCCTTTAAAACACTATACAACGTTAGAATAAACACAAACAAGCATAAATACAATACACATAACAACCTTTCCTGATTTTGTTAAAGGTGTAGATTGTAATGTTCCCAGAATTTTCTCAGCCAGGACTTTTGCAGAATACTGTAAATACCAAATACGTACTGAGCTGTATAAACAGAAGCTGGAAAGAACTGACTCAGGTAAGTACATCTAGTAGAAG
Organism: Pygocentrus nattereri; assembly: GCF_015220715.1. Classification (NCBI taxonomy): domain Eukaryota; kingdom Metazoa; phylum Chordata; class Actinopteri; order Characiformes; family Serrasalmidae; genus Pygocentrus; species Pygocentrus nattereri. The sequence continues at coordinate 32,449,599 of NC_051234.1, read as the reverse complement.
TAGCTTTAGTATATTACAGGTGTGGTTATGATAAGCTGGGTGTGTTTCAGGTGTAGTTATGATAAGCTGGGTGTGTTTCAGGTGTAGTTATGATAAGCTGGGTGTGTTTCAGGTGTAGTTATGTTAAGATGGGTGTGTTTCAGGTGTAGTTATGTTAAGCTGGGTGTGTTTCAGGTGTAGTTGTGTTAAGCTGGGTGTGTTTCAGGTGTGGTTATGTTAAGCTGGGTGTGTTTCAGGTGTAGTTATGTTAAGATGGGTGTGTTTCAGGTGTGGTTATGTTAAGATGGGTGTGTTTCAGGTGTAGTTATGTTAAGCTGGGTGTGTTTCAGGTGTGGTTATGTTAAGCTGGGTGTGTTTCAGGTGTGGTTATGTTAAGCTGGGTGTGTTTCAGGTGTGGTTATGTTAAGCTGGGTGTGTTTCAGGTGTAGTTATGTTAAGCTGGGTGTGTTTCAGGTGTGGTTATGTTAAGCTGGGTGTGTTTCAGGTGTGGTTATGTTAAGCTGGGTGTGTTTCAGGTGTAGTTATGTTAAGCTGGGTGTGTTTCAGGTGTGGTTATGTTAAGCTGGGTGTGTTTCAGGTGTAGTTATGTTAAGCTGGGTGTGTTTCAGGTGTCGTTATTTTAAGCTGGGTGTGTTTCAGGTGTAGTTATGTTAAGCCGGGTGTGTTTCAGGTGTGGTTATGATAAGATGGGTGTGTTTCAGGTGTGGTTATGATAAGATGGGTGTGTTTCAGGTGTAGTTATGATAAGCTGGGTGTGTTTCAGGTGTAGTTATGTTAAGCTGGGTGTGTTTCAGGTGTGGTTATGATAAGCTGGGTGTGTTTCAGGTGTAGTTATGTTAAGCTGCGTGTGTTTCAGGTGTAGTTATGTTAAGCTGGGTGTGTTTCAGGTGTGGTTATGTTAAGCTGGGTGTGTTTCAGGTGTGGTTATGTTAAGCTGGGTGTGTTTCAGGTGTAGTTATGTTAAGCTGGGTGTGTTTCAGGTGTGGTTATGTTAAGCTGGGTGTGTTTCAGGTGTAGTTATGTTAAGCTGGGTGTGTTTCAGGTGTAGTTATGTTAAGCTGGGTGTGTTTCAGGTGTAGTTATGTTAAGCTGGGTGTGTTTCAGGTGTGGTTATGTTAAGCTGGGTGTGTTTCAGGTGTGGTTATGTTAAGATGGGTGTGTTTCAGGTGTGGTTATGTTAAGCTGGGTGTGTTTCAGGTGTGGTTATGTTAAGCTGAGTGTGTTTCAGGTGTGGTTACGTTAAGCTGGGTGTGTTTCAGGTGTGGTTACGTTAAGCTGGGTGTGTTTCAGGTGTGGTTATGTTAAGCTGGGTGTGTTTCAGGTGTGGTTATGTTAAGCTGGGTGTGTTTCAGGTGTAGTTATGTTAAGCTGGGTGTGTTTCAGGTGTGGTTATGTTAAGCTGGGTGTGTTTCAGGTGTGGTTATGTTAAGCTGGGTGTGTTTCAGGTGTGGTTATGTTAAGCTGGGTGTGTTTCAGGTGTGGTTATGTTAAGCTGGGTGTGTTTCAGGTGTGGTTATGTTAAGCTGGGTGTGTTTCAGGTGTAGTTATGTTAAGCTGGGTGTGTTTCAGGTGTAGTTATGTTAAGCTGGGTGTGTTTCAGGTGTAATTATGTTAAGCTGGGTGTGTTTCAGGTGTGGTTATGTTAAGCTGGGTGTGTTTCAGGTGTAGTTATGTTAAGCTGGGTGTGTTTCAGGTGTGGTTATGTTAAGCTGGGTGTGTTTCAGGTGTAGTTATGTTAAGCTGGGTGTGTTTCAGGTGTAGTTATGTTAAGCTGGGTGTGTTTCAGGTGTAGTTATGTTAAGATGGGTGTGTTTCAGGTGTAGTTATGTTAAGCTGGGTGTGTTTCAGGTGTGGTTATGTTAAGCTGGGTGTGTTTCAGGTGTGGTTATGTTAAGATGGGTGTGTTTCAGGTGTGGTTATGTTAAGCTGGGTGTGTTTCAGGTGTAGTTATGTTAAGCTGGGTGTGTTTCAGGTGTAGTTATGTTAAGCTGGGTGTGTTTCAGGTGTGGTTATGTTAAGCTGGGTGTGTTTCAGGTGTAGTTATGTTAAGCTGGGTGTGTTTCAGGTGTGGTTATGTTAAGCTGGGTGTGTTTCAGGTGTGGTTATGTTAAGCTGGGTGTGTTTCAGGTGTGGTTATGTTAAGCTGGGTGTGTTTCAGGTGTAGTTATGTTAAGCTGGGTGTGTTTCAGGTGTAGTTATGTTAAGCTGGGTGTGTTTCAGGTGTGGTTATGTTAAGCTGGGTGTGCATAACTTTGAAAACCAACGTGTCAATCTAATGTTTACGCAGTTGGCACCAGTAAAATAGGAAACGTCAATAAATATGAAGCAAAAATTGTCAATGATTTATTCAGTGACGTCATACCCCGAGTGATTAGCCTGGCCCTGAGGGGGCGCAGCGTCATTACCTCCCCGGCTCCGGAGGAGACTTTTATTTTGAAATTTCCGAGCAGACCTGTTGAAACACTGCGCGAAGTGTCCTGCTTCGCGGCGATCGCAGCTATGGAAGCGGAGACCACTCCGGTGCGACAGCAACACCTGTTTAACGTCCAGAAGCTGCAGCAGTACCTGAGCAGCAGACTACATCTGGCTCCGGACGCCTCCGCCATCTCCGTGCTTCAGTACAGGTAATGAGCTGCATGAATATGCATGAGCTCTGCCGCCTTCTCACCGAGGAGCTGCGGCTCTGACTGATCAAAGTGTTTAAAGAGCCTGTCCTCCCTGATTCCTGCAGCTCTGGTCAGTCCAACCCCACCTTCTTCATCCAGACCCCTGAAAGGAGCTATGTGCTCAGGAAGAAACCCCCTGGGCCTCTGCTGCCCGGGGCACACAAGGTGAGACCCCCGGCCACTTCTGTCTCTTAATGATGTTAATTCTCAGATGAAAATGGGATGTGACGTCACAACGACAGAGCTTAGTGATTTGCGTTGTAAGTTCAGACCAAACCTGAGTTCCGAAGTGGGTGACAGGTGAGTGTTTGGACTTTGCATAACTGCACAGTTGTCAAACAGAAGTGTGTCAAAGTTCAGCAGCGCTGCGACGCTAGAGGGCGCCACCTGCATGGACAAGTCGAGAACTGTCCACTTCATCAGCTCCACTTACTGTAGAGCTGCACTCTGTAGTTCTACAGTTACAGACTGTAGTCCATCTGTTTCTCTGATACTCTGTTACCCTGTTCTTCAGTGGTCAGGACACTTAAACACTGTGTCCACTCTACCTGGTCGGTCCACCTTGTAGATGTAAAGTCAGAGACGACAGCTCATCTGCTGCTGCACAGTTTGTGTTGGTCATCCTCTAGTCCTTCATCAGTGGTCACAGGACGCTGCCCACAGGACGCCGCCCACAGGATGCTGCCCACAGGATGCTGCCCACAGGACGCTGCCCACAGGACGCCGCCCACAGGACGCTGTTGGCTGGATATTTTTGCTTGGTGGACGATTCTCAGTCGAGACAGAAGGTTCTTCAATGTCTCTTTATTCAAAAAATGGTTCTATCTAGAACCATGAACCCTTTGCGTGATTTAAGGTTTCTTTGCGTCATGAAAGGGTTCTTCAGATTGATGGAGAATCTGCTGTCAATGTTTCTGTATAGAACATTTTTAAAAAAGGTTCTATATAGCATTCATAAAGGTTCTTTTTATATGATGCCTTTTGGGGGCTATTTAGAACCCTTTTCAAAAAGGGTCCGTTTAGAACTGTCTATAGCACATTCTTGCACATCGATCTGGAGAACCCTTTCACAATACAGAGAACCATTAAATCATGCGAGGGGTTCTTTGAGTGTTTATGGTTCTATATAGAGACATCTTCCTTACTAAACTACATTGGTTCCGTGTAGCATCATGGCTCTACATAGAATCATGAACACTTAAAGAACTCTTGAATCATGCAGAAGGTTCTGTGAGTGTTGTAGAACAATTTTCCTTGCTAAAGAACCCTTGAAGAACCATTTTTTAAGAGTGAATATCAGAATATCTGCTGTATATAAATCAGATGTATAGCGGCAAAGATGCAATGCTTCTGCGTAGTGACGGGTGAAGACGCAGGGCTTCTGCGCGGTGACGGGGGAAGACGCAGGGCTTCTGCGCGGTGACGGGGGAAGACGCAGGGCTTCTGCGCGGTGACGGGGGAAGACGCAGGGCTTCTGCGCGGTGACGGGGGAAGACGCAGGGCTTCTGCGCGGTGACGGGGGAAGACGCAGGGCTTCTGCGCGGTGACGGGGGAAGACGCAGGGCTTCTGCGCGGTGACGGGTGAAGGCGCAGGGCTTCTGCGTAGTGACTGGTGAAGACGCAGGGCTTCTGCGCAGTGACGGGTGAAGGCGCAGGGCTTCTGCGCAGTGACGGGTGAAGGCGCAGGGCTTCTGCGTAGTGACGGGTGAAGACGCAGGACTTCTGCGCGGTGACGGGGGAAGACGCAGGGCTTCTGCGCAGTGACGGGTGAAGGCGCAGGGCTTCTGCGCAGTGACGGGTGAAGGCGCAGGGCTTCTGCGCGGTGACGGGGGAAGACGCAGGGCTTCTGCGCGGTGACGGGGGAAGACGCAGGGCTTCTGCGTAATGACGGGGGAAGACGCAGGGCTTCTGCGCGGTGACGGGTGAAGACGCAGGGCTTCTGCGCGGTGACGGGGGAAGACGCAGGGCTTCTGCGCGGTGACGGGTGAAGGCGCAGGGCTTCTGCGTAGTGACTGGTGAAGGCGCAGGGCTTCTGCGTAGTGACGGGTGAAGGCGCAGGGCTTCTGCGTAGTGACGGGTGAAGACGAAAGGGTTCTGATGTTTTATAGATCATGTGAAACCGTTTGATGTGTAATGATTCTGTGTTTATCAGGTGGACAGAGAGTACGCTGTACAGAAGGCTCTGCACTCGGCTGCTTTTCCTGTTCCTCAGCCTGTGCTGTACTGCTCAGACACAGACGTCATCGGCACCGAGTTCTACATCATGGAGCACGTGAAGGTGACGTCCTCATTAGACAGTAGTTACTAGTTAAGGTGTGGCTTAGAGATTGATGGTGTAAATGAACTGAATTTGCTAAATTACGATCAGATTTGCTTTTATTCTCAGGGGATGTTCTGGTTTGTCCATCTGGATTTTCGTGACCAAATCGTAAGGCAAATTATTCAGTAACTGCATGAAATAAACGTAGATTTTTAATTAATTTACTTATTTTCTTTAAAAGCTCCTCAGATGAACAGAACGTGTGTTTTATGATCTCCACATTTCACGACACGCTCACAATTTACTGCTGAAAGCCAAAAATCTGCGCCGCTCTTTGTGTTGTTCTCTAAAAGTGATGTTTCCAGAGCAGATCACTGAAGAGACGCCGTCTGTTTATAGTTTAGAGCCCAGATTTGGGGAAAAACGGGTCGACTTTCAGTAGAAAAACAAACTGAGTTCAGCTTCTTTTATTATAAGGGTTTAAAATGACGTCACCGTCTATTAGACTGGAGAGAAGAGCTACAGCCTCACACGACGCCCAGCTTCTGAATGGAGCTGATGGAGCATGAACGTTATGGAGAACATGACCGAGTGCGGTTTGGAACCACTGGTGGTCCCGAGGAGCTGAAGAGGTTAATGGAAAATTCCCGTAAATCTGATGTGTGTACATATTTCTCCAAGTCATCCTGCAGTGCCAAAGCAGCCGTTTTGCTTCTGTCAGTAGTTCTGACTGCCTTTGTAGGTCACGTTCATTAATCTCTGGATGAAGATTGATGTTGTATAAACACTCGCCATAAACAGATTAATTGTATTTTCTTTTTAATTGTCTGCAACTGTTAAAACTCAAGCCCGAAGCTGCCGAAAGGGCTGCTTAGCCACCTTAAGTGCTAGTTGTCTTTACTGGAGCTCACGCTGGTTGTACTGTTGAATAAATACTGCACACACACAAATATCTGCAGAGCAGGCCTGCATGTTCTTCGTCAGAGTGAAGATATAAACAGAGCTCTCAGAGCCCCAGCCCCCGTCATGTGCACCTTCTACAGAGGTACCAACGAGAGCATCCTGACCAGCTGCATCACCGCATGGTACGGCACCTGCACCGTGTCCTGCCACAGGACACTCCAGCTGCTGAGAAGATTGTTGGCAGGTCCCTCCCCTCCCTCCAAGATATATACAGCTCCCATCTCACCCAGAAAGCCTGCTGCATGGCAGGTGATCACCCCCCCCCCCCGCCCCACCGCTACACAGCTTCTTCAGCCTGCTGCCATCAGGGCTGCGGAGTCTCCGGGTCAGGACCAGCAGACTGGGGGACAGCTTCATCCACCAGGCTGTCAGGATGCTCAGCTTTCTCCCTGCTGAACCCACAGATCTCTCCTTCTACCGTCCTTCGCTCTTTGCTCATTGTTACACATGCAGGAATTGTGCCACTAGTGCAGGAGTGCCCAATCCCAAGCCTGGACAGTTTAGATCCAACACACCTGGCTCTATTATTGAGATGCCCCTGAAGGCTTTTATTACATGGACCAGATGTGATTGACTAGGGTTGGAGCAAAACTCTGGAGGCTGGTGGATCTGCAGGATCAGGATTGGGCACACCTTTTTGTCACGTTTTGTTTGTTGCACCTGTGAGATAGAAGGAACGTATGTAGTCAGTTTAAATAATTGCGATTAGCCGATTATGTAACAATTGTGACAGCCCTGCATTCACACTCATTAATATGGGCTCATATTTATAAATTAATAATTGCGCTCATAAACTACATTCCCAAAAGTTTTCACTCCCCCATCCAAATCACTGAATCCAGGTGTTCCAGTCACTTCCATGGCCACAGGTGTATAAAGCCGAGCCCCTAGGCCTGCAGACTGCTTCTACAGACATTAGTGAAAGAATGGGTCGCTCTCAGGAGCTCAGAGAATTCCAGCGTGGTGCCGTGATCGGACGCCACCTGTGCAGCAAGTCCAGTCGTGAAATTTCCTCACTACTAAATATTCCACAGTCCACTGTCAGTGGGATTATAACAAAGTGGAAGCGATTGGGAACGACAGCAGCTCAGCCACGAAGTGGTCGGCCACGTAAAATGACAGAGCGGTCAGCGGATGCTGAGGGGCATAGTGCGCAGAGGTCAAGGACTTTCTGCAGAGTCAATCACTACAGACCTCCAAACTTCATGTGGCCTTCAGATCAGCTCAAGAACAGCGTAGAGAGCTTCATGGAATGGGTTTCCATGGCCGAGCAGCTGCATCCACGCCTTACATCACCAAGCGCAATGCAAAGCGTGGAATGCAGTGGTGTAAAGCGCCGCCACTGGACTCTAGAGCAGTGGAGACGTGTTCTCTGGAGTGACCAATCACACTTCTCCGTCTGGGAATCTGATGGGCGAGTCTGGGTTTGGTGGTTGGTGGTTGTCTGGCTGCATTGTACCGAGTGTAAAGTTTGGTGGAGGGGGGATCATGGTGTGGGGGTGTTTTCTGTAGTTGGGCTCGGCCCCTTAGTTCCAGTGAAAGGAACTCTTAAAGCTTCAGCACCAAGAGATTTTGGACAATTTCATGCTCCCAACTTTGTGGGAACAGTTTGGGGACGGCCCCTTCCTGCTCCAACAAGACTGCACACCAGTGCACAAAGCAGGTCCATAAAGACGTGGATGAGCCAGTTTGGTGTGGAAGAACTTGACTGGCCTGCACAGAGTCCTGACCTCAACCCCATAGAACACCTTTGGGATGAATTAGAGCGGAGACTGGGAGCCAGGCCTTCTCGTCCAACATCAGTGTCTGACCTCACAAATGTGCTTCTGGAAGAACGGTCAGAAATTCCCATAAACACTCCTAACCCTTGTGGAAAGCCTTCCCAGAGGAGTTGAAGCTGTTATAGCTGCAAAGGGTGGACTGACATCATATTAAACCCTATGGATTAAGAATGGGATGTCACTCAATTTCATATAGTGTCTGAAGCCAGACGAACGAATACTTTTGGAAATGTAGTGCACATTTACATTTTTGGCATTTTGGCTGACGCTCTTATCCAGAGCGACTTACAATTTGATTATTGTTACACAATAATCGAAGGTGGTGTTAGGAGTCTTGCCCAAGGACTCTTATTGGTATAGTGTAGGGTGTTTACCCAGGCGGGGCACTGAACCCCAGTCTACAGTGTAGAGGGCAGAGATGTTACCCACTACACTAACCAACCAACCACCATGTGTTTTTATACAGGTGTATGCAAAAGGTTGGCCAGATAACATTTGTTGTTATTTGAAGTGTAAATAAGTAAACACGTCTCTTTTCAGAGACAAACTTCTCTACAATTTAATACACAGTAACTGCTTAATATATTGGGAAAGAAAATATGTGCAACGCATTACGGCATATTTTTTCCATCCATCCATCCATTTTCTAAGCCGCTTCTCCGTCAGGGTCGTGGGGGGGTGCTGGAGCCTATCCCAGCAGTCTTCGGGCGGAAGGCAGGATACACCCTGGATGGGTCGCCAGTCCATCACAGGGCATATTTTATATTTTTTGTTTTATTTGATAAATGCAAAACTGATAGAGCTGCACTAGAGTTGCATATTTGAGTTTATCCCCTGTATAGGATGTGTTAACGGATATCTGAAAATCAGTGAAACAGCTTATTATATATATAATGGGGTGTGTGTGTGTGTGTGTGTGTGTGTGTGTGTGTGTGTGTGACAGGGGCGTATATTCCGGGACCTGAAGCTGCCGGGCCTGAGCGCAGCAGAACGCAGTGCTCTGTATGTGGCTGCAGTTGAGACTTTAGCCAGGCTGCACTCCGTGGACGTCGCCTCGCTCGGCCTTGCGGGATACGGGAAAGGAGCCGGTTACTCCAAGAGACAAGTGAGCTGATGAGCTTTTGATAAAAGATCCTTCAGGAACTGGTCTGGAGCTGAACTTCCCAAAGAAGGATTACTTAGATGGCTAAATAAATTAAAGAGCCCAAACCACAGAAAACAGGAAATTACAGCGTTTGATTCAAATCTAAACCTTATTATAGTTTTAAAGTGCACCATTCACACTCAGATAAAAGAGCATCACTTCATTAACAGCTACTAGCGCCGCTCTGTAGGCGACCCTGCCCGTCTGCAGGGACAGCAGAGGAGGGGAAAGTTACATTTAGGGATCAGACGCCTTCAAAGAGGGGGGCGATTATTTATTATCACCCCCCTAATTCTTGAGTGATGTGAAGCTGAAGTCAGAGATTCTCCAGATTCTCGTTCAGATTTTCCTGTTCCACCTTAAATGGAGCAGCAGTTACATTCTGGAGCTTCAGGCGTCAGAACTGCTGGACTATTTAAGGTGGAACAGATAATTTATCTGTCTAGCTACCGAGACGTCAGCAAAGTATTAGTAATTGTTTATGCTTGGTATGAAGAAAAGGACCAAAATACACTGAAACGACATGAAACTGAGATAAAACTGATTATTGTATATGATATATATGATACTGAGTGATACTGAGAGCGAGTGAGAACGAGCGAGTGAGTGAGAGTGAGTGAGAGAGTGAGTGAGAGAGAGTGAGTGAGAGAATGAGAGTGAGTGAGAACGAGTGAGTGAGAGAGTGAATGAGAGAGTGAGTGAGAGAATGAGAGAGTGAGTGAGAACGAGAGAGTGAGTGAGTGAGTGAGAGAGTGAGTGAGTGAGAGAGTGAGTGAGTGAGAGAGTGAGAACGAGTGAGCGAGTGAGTGAGCGAGTGAGTGAGAGAGAGAGTTAGAGTGAGCGAGTGAGTGAGCGAGTGAGTGAGAGAGAGAGTTAGAGTGAGCGAGTGAGTGAGCGAGTGAGTGAGCGAGTGAGCGAGTGAGTGAGCGAGCGAGTGAGAGAGTGAGTGAGAGAGAGAGAGTGAGTGAGCGAGTGAGAGAGAGAGTGAGTGAGAGAGAGAGAGAGAGTGAGTGAGCGAGCGAGTGAGAGAGTGAGTGAGAGAGAGAGTGAGTGAGAGAGAGAGTGAGTGAGTGAGAGAGTGAGTGAGTGAGTGAGAGAGTGAGAGAGTGAGTGAGAGAGTGAGTGAGAGAGTGAGTGAGTGAGAGAGTGAGTGAGAGAGTGAGTGAGAGAGTGAGTGAGAGAATGAGAGAGTGAGTGAGAACGAGAGAGTGAGTGAGAGAATGAGTGAGAGAATGAGAGTGAGTGAGAACGAGTGAGTGAGTGAGAGAGTGAGAACGAGTGAGCGAGTGAGTGAGCGAGTGAGTGAGAGAGAGAGTGAGAATGAGTGAGCGAGTGAGTGAGCGAGTGAGTGAGCGAGTGAGTGAGAGAGAGAGTGAGAATGAGTGAGCGAGTGAGTGAGCGAGTGAGTGAGAGAGAGAGTGAGAATGAGTGAGCGAGTGAGTGAGCGAGCGAGTGAGTGAGCGAGTGAGAGAGTGAGAGAGTGAGTGAGTGAGAGAGTGAGAACGAGTGAGCGAGTGAGTGAGAGAGAGTGAGAATGAGTGAGCGAGCGAGTGAGTGAGCGAGTGAGTGAGCGAGTGAGTGAGAGAGAGAGTGAGAGACGATACTGTACCACTGAAAACAGAAAAGGTTATGCTGTTAGATCAGAAAGGAAAACATTTCTTAATGAAATGAAACTAAATCCGATAACAGAGACTGAAGAAATCTCAGCAGAGGAAACGGAAGATAAGCTGGATGTTCTAGATAACTGAGTGCTGGTACATTTCTGAGTAATGTCATACACAAGATGGGGTCACTGAAGTTTGAGTAGTGAAAATCGAAGTGTCCTTTAAATTTCTGGTGGGTGAAGCATGTTGGGCCACGGACATTGAATATATATCAGTGTATATACATGTTCACTATATTTCCAAAAGTATTCACTCGTCTGGCTTCACACGCATATGAACTTGAGTGACATCACATTCAAGGGTTTAATATGATGTCGGCCCACCCTTTGCAGCTATAACAGCTTCAACTCTTCTGGGACGGCTTTCCACAAGGGTTAGGAGTGTTTATGGGAATTTTTGACCGTTCTTCCAGAAGCGCATTTGTGAGGTCAGACACTGATGTTGGACGAGAAGGCCTGGCTCACAGTCTCCGCTCTAATTCATCCTGAAAAACACCCCCACACCATGATCCCCCCTCCACCAAACTTTACACTCGGCACAATGCAGTCAGACAAGTACCGTCTCCTGTCCATCGGATTCCCAGACGGAGAAGCGTGATTGGTCACTCCAGAGAACTCGTCTCCACTGCTCTAGAGTCCAGTGACGGCGCTTTACTCCACTGCATTCCACGCTTTGCATTGCGCTTGGTGATGTAAGGCTTGGATGCAGCTGCTCGGCCATGGAAACCCATTCCATGAAGCTCTCTACGCTGTTCTTGAGCTGATCTGAAGGCCACATGAAGTTTGGAGGTCTGTAGTGATGGACTCTGCAGAAAGTCGGTGACCACTGTGCACTATGCCCCTCAGCACCCGCTGACCGCTCTGTCATTTTACGTGGCCGACCACTTCGTGGCTGAGTTGCTGTCGTTCCCAATCGCTTCCACTTTGTTATAATCCCACTGACAGTGGACTGTGGAATATTTAGTAGTGAGGAAATTTCACGACTGGACTTGCTGCACAGGTGGCGTCCGATCACGGCACCACGCTGGAATTCACTGAGCTCCTGAGAGCGACCCATTCTTTCACTAATGTCTGTAGAAGCAGTCTGCAGGCCGAGGGGCTCGGCTTTATACACCTGTGGCCATGGAAGTGACTGGAACACCTGGATTCAGTGATTTGGATGGGGGAGTGAAAACTTTTGGAAATATTGTGTATATACAGTACATAAATGCATACACACATCACTTTTTGGCATGATTTGAAAAGGCCTGTTGTTCTTTACGTTGTGTGTAAATTTCTTGATGAATGGACCAAAAGAAACGACCCAAAATGACTGAAAAAATTCTGGTTCCATTGACTTCAATTAAAAGTAAATCACTTTTAAAACAAGATAATTAATCTCATATTTCCAGATCCAAGATATTAAGTCTTGGCAGGTACAGAACAATTTAGAGTGTGCAATCAAACCTGCAACAAACCAATTTTGGTTAGGAGTGTTTAGGGTGCATTCCCACTTACTCAGGAGAAAATGGCCTGTTTCATTCTCAAACCGAAGAATTAAATCTCACGAGGAGTCAAAATAATCAGGGCTTTGATCGTGTTATTGACAGCGCCAGTATTAACTTCTGACGCTCTTGGGTGTTCCTGCCGGTGGGAGTTATCTGCAGCTCTTTCATTCAGAGCGCACTGTAAATAAACTGACTTTAAAATGAGTGTTAAATAACGTAATCTTTAAATGATTTCTCAGCCGTGATGAATCTTTTCTTCTTTCTTTTTTAGGTGTCGACTTGGACAAAGCAGTACAGAGCCTCGGCCCACAGGAGCATTCCAGCTATGGACGAGCTTTCTGATTGGCTGAGCAACAACTTGCCGTCTGGTGATAATGAAGTGACTCTCGTTCATGGTGACTTTCGAATTGACAACCTGATATTCCATCCGACGGAGGTACGGCTCCGTTACCGGACACGTCTGTGGCTGTGCAAGCGTTTAATCTAACGGGTGCTGTTTAGTAGGGATGCAGCGGCACACGGTTTGTTATGGAACCGTTTGGTACGCGTACGGTGGCTCTTCTAGTTTTTAAGGCACTAAATGACCCTAAAGCTCCTGAATGTCTGTCTGTTCATGATCTTAGATCTGCAGATACTGACCTTCAAACACCTTCAGTAAAACGAACTCTAGCCAGACAGCCTGACCAATAGACAGACAGACAGACTGACCAATAGACAGACAGGCAGCCAGATAGAAAGACAGACCAACAGACTGACTGATAGATAGATAGATAGATAGATAGATAGATAGATAGATAGATAGATAGATAGACAGACAGATAGATAGACAGACAGACAGACAGACAGACAGAAAGACAGGAACAGGACAGGAGATGGACAGGAAGAAAAATAGACAGAAAGACAGACGGACAGGAAGATGGCCAGATAGGTAAATAGACAGATGGGAGGGAGGGAGGAAGGAAGGAAGGAAGGAAGGAAGGAAGGAAGGAAGGAAGGGTAAATAGACAGACAGATAGACCAACAGATGGACAGGAACAAAGATAACCAGATGGATGGATAGATGGACAGTAAAGAGCAAAACGAGCAAAAGTGTTGTCACAGTTTATATGACATTTTATATGATAAAATACTAGAACAACCCTAGAATATAATGTACAGTAAGAGGCATAAACATCGTGCAGGTGACGATGCAGCGGAGCACGTCACGTTCAGTGAATGAACCGAGTGACAAAGCGCAGTAGATGGTAACGTATGGTAATAGTTTTGCAGTGTGCATGGCTTAATAAATTAGTGTCAGGAACATGCAGTGCATACACACTGTTTATGGACGTATCAATGAAGTGGCAGTCCATCCAACATCGTTGACCGCTAGTCCAGACAGGGTCGCGGTAGCAGTTGGGAGAGCAGAGAATCCCAGGTGACCCTGTCCCCCGCAACTTCCTCCAGCTCATTCCCGGGGACCCCAAGTAAGAGCTAGTTTCTGCTGCAGGGGCCTAGGCCACCTAGGGCCTCCCCACAATCTCCCACTGCCAATATGGCACTGCACCGCTCCCCCATGCTGGACCTTGCGGGTGGTGGGCCCACATGGCCTCCCCACGTTGCCTCTTCGGGCTGAGCCCGGCCGGATGTATAAATAAAGATATTAAAAAAAAATCTAAACAATATGTATAGATGTATAAATAAAGTTTAGGAAGTTAAGGCCACAGTACACTAAACAGACAGATGCTGATGTTAAGTTTTCTCAGCTAAAGCTACTAGGCTGGGCTTTTTTCAGCTGTCTACCGTCTGTGTAGAGGCGGTAAACTGCCAAGCCTCGTGAGCAATGCTGAACACTGTATTTCATTTGGTTTATATGACTGGAGTGTAAAAATGAACTTGAACTTGGCGTTTGTCTGCTGTCCCTGCTGGTGTTCTGTAGCATCGCTCTGCCACATGACACTACACTACAGGTCTGGTGTGTGGTGGGCTTTACGATGTCCCCTCTCACACACAATTCAGCAGCAAAGTAATTCCAGAACTTTATGAAACATCACGAAAAGGAATTGCAGAGGTGTAAAAGGTGTCGGGTCCAGAAACCAAAAATCCTTCCCAGGATTTTGTTCCAACTGCCTGGGCAGCTGTGCTGGTGGTTTGATCTAATTGGAGAAGCCAGGCCGTTGGAACAAAATCCTGGGATGGATTATTATTATTATTATTATTATTAGACACAGATACTCTCTCTAGCTCTTTTTAATCATGTCAAACAGAGAAGGCAGCGCACCTACAGGCTGTCGAAGCTAATTTTAACATTTTTCTCTCCTGATTTCATACAGCAGAGGCAGAAACCAGGCCTCAGCTGTCACGCTGCCACTTTCCGGAATGGAAAGTTTTATTTGTCTACAGGCAAAATAATAAACTCAGTATACAGATACTGAAGCCGTACCGTTACTGTGGCCCAAAAACCTTGGTTCATCACAACCGTGGGTCCACTGTACCGCTGCATAGTTTAACATCATAAGATCTACTGAGTTGTTGATTTACAGCAGCAGTCAGTGGGTTGTACTTCAGGTCACCCAAAGTTCTTAAATTAGAAGCAGAAGAGCAGAAGAGGCCCCAAATGTGATGCTGTTTGTCATTTAAGGCTTTAATTTTGAGACTTTACTGGCTTTTCCCTTTGTTTGATTGCCTTAATCCCTGTTCGCAAATTGTTTTTTGGAGTTTTGTAGATTAGGAACGGTCAAAAGTGATTTAAATGGATGCTCAAGCCAAAATGTAAGCCTTAACCAATCTACTCGCCTCCCACGGCGCCTCCCACGGTCAGGCAGCGGAAGTCTCTAAAGCACAAGTCTTGAATGGATAGACAGATAGACAGACCAAGAGACAGAAAGACAGTTGGACAGGAAGACAGACAGACATACCAATAGACTGACAGACAGACTGACTGACCAATAGACTGACTGACTGACTAACCAATAGACTGACTGACCGACGGACTGACTAATAGACAGACAGACTGACCAACCAATGGATAGACTGACTGACCAATAGACAGACTGACTGACCAGCTGACTGACTGACTGACTGACTGACCAGTAGACAGACTTACTGACTGACTAACCAATAGACAGACTGACTGACTGACTGAATGACTAATAGACAGACTGACTGACCAACCAGTGGACAGACTGACTGACTGACCAGTAAACAGACTGACTGACTGACCGACCAATAGACAGACAGACAGACTGACTGACCAATAGACAGACAGACAGAGAGTCTGATTGACCAGTAGACAGACCGACAGAAGGAAAGACAGATGGACAGGAAGAAAGATAGGTAGATGGTTTCAAGTCTTAAAATCCCATTTTCATGATGTATCATGAAGGTGGAAGGTTGTTATTTGGGAGGACGAGCGGTTCGTGGTGCTTTTTGGGCGCAGGCTTTCTGAAACGTGAAGACTTTGACGAACATTTGAGGTCGTTGTTACATCACACTGCTTATTGGCCTCCAGGTCAGAGGCTAGCAGCCAAGATTTGTTTTATGATGTGTCTGTGCAGTGCATGCTGGGTATTGTAGTAAGAGAATACTGATTAAAACATGAAAACGTTGGAAAATCGTGAATTCTGTCAAACGGACGAATCCGAGGGACTGCATAACATAACAGAACCATATTAGACAGACTGCCCCTTGAATCTGAGCGCTGCTCCGGTGTCTCCCTGCACTCCTGGATCTGATTAGTAGCGGAAGCCCCGGAATAAACCCGTAAAAAAGTGGCTCGTGATCTCTCCCTCGATAAGCTCTTTAATACAGGTGTTTTCGATTTGATGAGTAATGTTGACGTTTTCCTAATGCATGTTGTTCTCTCAACACGCTGTTTGAGTGACGTGCTCTGTTTGTTTTTATTGTTGTTGTTATTTATATATAAGTTCCTGCTGATGTCCTCATGCTTTCTGCGCAGGCACGAGTGCTGGCCGTACTGGATTGGGAGCTGTCTACGACTGGTCAGCCTACCGCTGACCTGGCCTACTTCCTCATGCCCCATTACTGCCCCTCCCACCTCGGGGTCATCAGCACTCTGGGCGGAGTTACAGAGATAGAGGGTAACTTTTATTTTTACTCCACTTAATCTGATCCCGTCCAGCTGTATTCTTTCACGAGAGCTGAGTGTGGGTCTGAATATTTAGTTTCTCTCTTGTTCTGCATAGATTTGATTTGTAATGACAGTATTAAGATTGTAAAATCAGCCCATTTTGAACACGACAGGTTAATCCTGGAAGGCTGAGGATGCTGTTCGACTGTGTTTTGTTGATCCTGCTTATTTTTGTGACGCGTCATGACCTCTTTAGGAAGTACGGATGCTCTGATGTCCACACATACCCTGTAGGAATGTCTTGATTTATGTTTTTTGCCTGATCTGATGTGAGTTTTTATATTGCAGTACAGTTGCGCAGCCGGTTCATCAGGGTGTATTTCGATTGGTCCGTCTGAATTTTCTGGACCAAATCGTGAGGCGAATTATTCAGTAACTGCATGAAATAAATGTAATTTTATTTATTTATTCATTTATTTACTGTAAAAGCTCCTCAGATGAACAGAACGTGTGTTTTCTGATCTCCACATTTCACTACACGCTCACAATTCACTGCTGAGAGCCAAAAATCTGCACCGCTCTTTGTGTTGTTCTCTAAAAGTGATGTTTCCAGAGCAGATCACTGAAGAGACGCCGTCTGTTTATAGTTTAGAGCCCAGATTTGGGGAAAAACGGGTCGACTTTCAGTAGAAAAACAAACTGAGTTCAGCTTCTTTTATTATAAGGGTTTAAAATGACGTCACCGTCTATTAGACTGGAGAGAAGAGCTACAGCCTCACACGACGCCCAGCTTCTGAATGGAGCTCATGGAGTATGAACGTTATGGAGAACATGACCGAGTGCGGTTTGGACCCACCGGTGGTCCCGAGGAGTTAAGAGGTTAAAAATGCTGCACTAAAATCACTTCATGTTTAGTTCGGAGACTCTCAAACTGAGGCTCAGCTTCATAAGACTCATCATGTATTTACAATTCATCCTTAAATCTAGTTTGCAGATATTTTTTGTAATCACAATTAATGTCCTAGAACTAATATTTACACCTGACTGGTGGATTTGCTTCACTCGTCAGACACTTGGGCAGGTTTTGTAATTAGGCTTATAATTTAGCTCAAACCTATTCAGCTGTTATTGTAATTTACACCTGTAGTTAGTTAAACCTGCCTTTGCGGATTCAATCAGGGCACAGCTGTAGCTACTGAGTGTTACGATATCAGTGGAATTATCAGATGAATCCACTCAGAATACAGAATTAACGCTGTCACAATAAGAGTCCCATATGTTTCTGTTGTTGAACCTGTTTAGATTTGATTGATTGATTTAAACTGGAATTAATTACACATTAAAATATTTACTCATTACTTATACTACTCCAACCACTACTATAAACGCTACTATTAACAACAATTATAATAATATTAATCATAATTATAACCATAATTATAAGTTGTATTTTTTTATTGTTGTCATTTGAAGAATTGCTAATATACACTGACTTTGTTGTGCTTAATGAGTTATATTATATTATATAACTGAGGTTTATACAACTTTAGGTACAATGTTAGATGACAACTTTTATGTTCTTCATATTGAAAAAGGTGAGAAGACCACCTGGCCAAGGGCTGCCAGGCATTTTGAGCTTGTGCCCCTTATTCTCTTATAATTTGTTGATTATTTATTCAATCTCGTTTCTCAAAGTTGTTACATAATGCAACAGTTGGGATGTAAACAGAGAGATTCAGAGGGTTTGGGGTGAAACGGTTCAGACGTCTTTACAGTGGTGGTGATGGGATCCAGGCGTCGCCATGACTACAACACAGATATAGACACTTTATTTACCATCCAGAACCACCAGAGAACCCACACGAGTCTTCTGAGCTTATATGGACGTTGATGATGGGGAAAATAGGCAGAAATCCCAACAACAACCTTTTTTTTCGGGACTATTTTGCCCCACAGTGCTTTTGATGTGCATCTCAGCCAGGAGGGGTTTCTAAAAATATATATTACGTACTTAAGATGGTTGTTCTAGGGTTCTTTTGGTAAAGAAAATGGTTCTATAGAAGCAAGAACACTGAAACAGCCCTTTGCATGGTTGATGGAGAATGTGCTGTAGATGCTTCTGTATAGAACCGTTCTAAAAAAGATTCTGTGTAGCACCGAAAGGGTTCTTCTGTTGTTACAAAGTCAAGCTTATAAGAATAGAAGAACCTTTTTGGTGCTGTATAGAACCCTTTTCAAAAGGTTCTACATAGAATCATCTACAGCACATTCTCCATCAGTCTGAGGAATGCCTTTATGACACAAAGAAAGAGTTCATGGTTCTGTAACGCATCATTTTCCTTACCCAAGAACCTGTTTAGATGTGGTGTAGGAGTGTTTTGGTGAAAGGCAGATGGATTAAGCCAAAGCTGAAGTGTTACGAGTGGCTGCTGTGCTGTTTTTTCCATCTTCCACTTTGAAATAGTTCCACACTGCAGACGTGTGAAGCATTTCTCTGCCACTATTTGTGGATAATCCCTGCTTATGTCACCTCTGTGACGGTGAGATGTGGCTCCTATCAGATCAGATTGGAACTGCACTTCATCCGTGGTTCGTGTCCGTTTTGGCTGTTTGCCGTGCAGGAGTGTGAGAAGTCTTAGACTCTGGATCTTCATGGCTCTGCTCTTCTATTGGTTCTGTTTCTGCAGGCATCCCCCCTCCAGGCGACCTGATCTCCATCTACTGCCGCTGCCGTGGGCTCCCTCCATCTCTTCCTCATCAGAATTTCTTCATCGCACTCGCCATGTTCAAAATGGCCAGCATCGCACAGGTACCCACTCGAGATCCTCGAGCTGATGAGGGCGCACGTTATCTTCAAACAGCGGCTCTGCTTTCCGCCAGATAGGATCAAACGAAGGCAGGGATTCGTGACCGGCTTCGCTCTGCTGGCCTCGGGGTGTCTCTCTTTCCTTGGCTGTTGTTGAGGTGAACCCCACCCTCACCTCCGGGTTTGAAAGGGCACGCATGTATTCATAATTGATTACGGATCTCTTTACCAAGAATCCACCTCAAAAGAAGCGCTCAGATCTCAGTCCTGATTGAGGGATTCCTTTCACCCAGCACTTCATCTGAAAATCAGTGCTCTTTATCTGTGGCTTTACTGAAACACGCCGCGTCTCGCTCTCTCTGCTCTCTTTCCTGTGTGCAGGGGATCTATGCGAGGTCTTTGCTGGGGAACGCCAGCGCTCCGGACGCTGCTCGGTATGGAGAGACTGTGGAGCCTTTAGCTCAGTTGGCGCTGAAGATCGCACACAGGTCACTGTCACACTCACAGTCTTAGATTTCACAAAGCAGGATTTGTCAGCTGGCCAGATAAATTAAGACAAAGGCCAGAACTGTCTGACGGGAGGAGAGGTCAGAAACATTCCTACAGAACGGTCCAACTTTAAGTTCAGCCTTGGGTTCACTGCACGACTTTTAAAGTCTTAACAGATTATTAGAGGCTGGGCGTCTCACACGGTCAGGCTGGTTTTTGCAGACTTTCTTGGGTGACTGAAATATTGGGGATCCACACCAGTCTGTGATCAGTTTGTGGTGGATGTTGGAGGAGCTCTAGATTAGTCCAGGTGTCTGTAAGAGAGGGTCTAAATCAGTCCAGGTGGATGTTGGAGAGGGTCTATATTAGTCCAGGTGGATGTTGAAGAGGGTCCAAATCAGTCCAGGGGTCTGTTGGAGAGGGTCTAAATCAGTCCCTGTAGATGTTGGAGAGGGTCTAGATTAGCCTAGGTGTTTTAAGGGGTCTAGATTAATCCAGGTGGACGTTGGAGAGGGTCTAGGTTAGTCCAGGTGGATGTTGGAGAGGGTCTAAATCAGTCCAGGTGGATGTTGGAGAGGGTCTAAATCAGTCCAGGGGTCTGTTGGAGAGGGTCTAAATCAGTCCCTGTAGATGTTGGAGAGGGTCTAGATTAGCCTAGGTGTTTTAAGGGGTCTAGATTAATCCAGGTGGATGTTGGAGAGGGTGATTTTAAGGGTCTTGTTTAGTCCAAGTGGATGCAAGAAAGGTTCTAGATTAGTCCAGGTGGAGTCCAGGGCAATACTGGCAGACTTGTGGATGCACCCCTTGTAATAAGAGGCGTTAGTGGTGGTAGAGACACCCCAATGATCTGCTCTGCTGTAGGTCCAGACACTGAGACGGCTGGTCAAGACGAATGTGGTGTAGTGAGGATTGGGGTGTAGTGAGGATTGGGGTGTAGTGAGGATTGGGGTGGGGGGGGTGTCTACAGCAAAAAATGACCTGTAAGGTACTGAATAAAAAAAAGGAAGATAAAGAATAGAAAAGGCTTGGACGGCACTCGTACGTTTACAGTGTACTCGTTAAACTCGTAGACTGAGCACTATACTGTGAGGGTAGAATCGCTGTTCAAACATTTTTCCGTTCTTTATTTCTATATTTTTATAATCCACAGTCATGCACTGTTTAAGTCACTGCAAATCTGTGTCAGAGTAGAAGGGTGTGCAGAGTTGTCGGCTATTTCTGAGCACCAAAGAGACCTAATGTTGTTTTTTAATAAAAAAATTTTTTAAGTAATTAGCAGCTTCTAGCTTGGCGATGGGCAGTAAGAAATATCTCATTTGGCCGCCTCAGCGTTTACACAATGTTTATACAGGAGAACGAGCAAAGTGTGCAGACAGTGTGTGTGTGCAGTGTGTGTGTGCAGACAGTGTGTGTGTGCAGACAGTGTGTGTGTGCAGACAGTGTGTGTGTGCAGAGTGTGTGTGTGCAGACAGTGTGTGTGCAGACAGTGTGTGTGTGCAGAGTGTGTGTGTGCAGACAGTGTGTGTGCAGACAGACAGTGTGTGTGCAGAGTGTGTGTGTGCAGACAGTGTGTGTGCAGACAGTGTGTGTGTGCAGAGTGTGTGTGTGCAGAGTGTGTGTGCAGACAGACAGTGTGTGTGCAGACAGACAGTGTGTGTGCAGAGTGTGTGTGTGCAGAGTGTGTGTGTGCAGAGTGTGTGTGTGCAGACAGTGTGTGTGCAGAGTGTGTGTGTGTGCAGAGTGTGTGTGTGCAGAGTGTGTGTGCAGACAGTGTGTGTGCAGAGTGTGTGTGTGCAGACAGACAGTGTGTGTGCAGAGTGTGTGTGTGCAGAGTGTGTGTGCAGACAGTGTGTGTGTGCAGAGTGTGTGTGTGCAGAGTGTGTGTGTGCAGACAGTGTGTGTGCAGACAGACAGTGTGTGTGCAGAGTGTGCGTCAGGGGTTTGATATGCCAGTTAGGCAGTTGTGTGCAAATGTTTGGGCGTCCTGGTCATAACCCCCCGGGGGAGGGGGGTGGGGGGGTTAAACTTGTATTTGAAGTAAGGATGAATTGTGTGAATTTCTTTTTGTTGTTTAAATATCCGTATACAGTTTAAAGGGCAGTATCAGATTGTTTTATTGTTTTTGAAATGCCATGTTTACGTTTATGTGGGGTTTATTTATTTATTTTTTGGTGCAGCTCTTCGTTGTCTATGCCGGGTTCTGACAGGCGATTTCTCCAGTCCCCTAGAGGTCACGCTGTGCTCCAGCAGGTCAAGGAGTTCATGAGACAGCACGTCCTGCCCGCTCAGCAGGTCAGTCCACATCACATAGAAATAAACACAGGACCTGGGGTTGTTAACTCATGCTGGCTCCACTTGTTGTGTTCAAAAAGTTTGCAAGTTCAAAAAGAAGCCTGCATATTGATTTAACCCGAGTCGGACCGCCAGGAGTGATTTGAGTAGAAAAATAAGATGTAGCGAGTGTGAAGTGCTGCAGTGATTCTTTAACCTTTTACAACCCCAATTCCAGTGAAGTTGGGACGTTGTGTAAAACATAAATAAAAACAGAATACGATGATTTGAAAATCCTTTTCAATGTATATTAAATCGAATACACTACAAAGACGAGATATTTAAAGTTTAAACAGATAAACTTTATTGTTTTTTGCAAATATTCACTTATTTTTCGATTTGATGCCTGCAACATGTTCCAAAGAAGTTGGGAAAGTTGAGGAATGCTCAAAAAACACCTGTTTGGAACATTCCACAGGTGAACAGGTTAATTGGAAACAGGTGAGTGTCATGATTGGGTATAAAGGGAGCATCCCTGAAAGGCTCAGTCGTTCACGAGCGAGGACGGGCGAGGTTCACCACTTAGTGAACAACTGCGTGAGCAAATAGTCCAACAGTTTAAGAGCAACGTTTCTCAACGTGCAAACGCAGGAATTTAGGGATTTCATCATCTACAGTCCATAATATCATCAAAAGATTCAGAGAATCTGGAGAAATCTCTGCAGGTAAGCGGCAAGGCAGAAAACCAGCACTGAATGCCCGTGACCTCCGACCCCTCAGGCGGCACTGCATTAAAAACCCACATCATTCTGTAACGGATATTCCCACATGGGCTCAGGAACACTTCGGAAAACCACTGTCAGTGAACTCAGTTCGTCGCTCCATCTACAAGTGCAGGTTAAAACTCTGCCATGCAAAGCGAAGCCAGATATCAACACCACCCAGAAACGCCGCCGGCTTCTCTGGGCCGAGCTCATCTGAGATGGACTGACGCAGAGTGGAAAAGTGTCCTGTGGTCTGACGCGTCCACATTTCACACTGTTTCTGGAAATCATGGACGTCGTGTCCTCTGGGCCAAAGAGGACCAAAGGCTTCGTAGTAAAAGAGTGCGGGTACTAGACTGACCTGCCTGCAGTCCAGACCGTCTCCCATTGAAAATGTGTGGCGCATTATGAAGCGGAGACCCCGGACTGCTGAGGAGCTGAAGCTGGACATCAAGCAGGAATGGGAAAGAATTCCACCTACAAAGCTTCAACAATCAGTGTCCTCAGTTCCCAAACGCTTATTGAGTGTTAAAGGAAAGGTGATGTAACTCAGTGGGAAACACGCCCCTGTCCCAACTTCTCTGGAACGTGTTGCAGCCATCAAATTCAAAATGAGTGAATATTTGCAAAAAACAATAAAGTTTATCTGTTTTAACATTAAATATCTCGTCTTTGTAGTGAATTCAATTGAATATCGGTTGAAAAGGATTTGCAGATCATCGTTTTCTGTTTTTATTTATGTTTTACACAACGTCCCAACTTCACTGGAATTGGGGTTGTTAACTCCTCGGGACCACCAGTGGGTCCAAACCGCACTTGGTCATGTTGCATATAGTGATATGTGGAGATCATAAAACACACGTTCTGTTCATTTGAGGGGAGATTTTACAAAATAAATAAATAAAATAAAAATTTACATTTATTTCATGCAGGTGCCCAATTTGGCCATTTAAAATTTAGATGGAAAAACCGAAATATACCCTGGAGAATAAGAGCTTAAACATTTTATTGCCATTTTGCCGTTAGGTAAATAAGGTTAAAGTGGAGATTCGGTCAAAAAAAGACACAGATGTCCCATTACACTAAATCAGGGGTCTCAAACTCTGGCCTGGGGGGCTGGTGTCCAGCTCGTTTTGGTGGTTTCTATGTTCAGCTTATTAAACCTGCTCATTAACTGACGAGTTGAATCTGGTGTGTTTAAGGAGGAACAGCGCCAAACTGTGCCGGATTTCGGCCCTCCGGGATCGGACTCGGAGACCCCTTCTCTAAATGTACACTCTTAAAAAAAGATGCTTCTTCAAGGTTTCTTTAGTAAAGACAATATTTCAACGTAGAACCACGAACACTCAAAGAACCATTTCCCTGCTTCAGAGGTTCCTTGCATGGACAAATCGTTATTCAGATTGATGTAGAATGTGTTGCATATGGTTGTATGTAGAACCTTTTTGAAAGGGTTCTGCGTAGCACCAAAAAGGGTTCTTTTATTGTTACAACTTGACATTGTGACCGTAGCAGAATCCTTTTTGGTGCTACGTAGAACCCTTAACAATACATCAATATGAAGACACCATGCAACAACCATTTGAGCAAACACATGGTTCTACGTAGCACCATGTCTTTATTGAAGAACCATCTTTTTTAGGAGTTCAGTTGTTCAACCAGGACATGTTGGATGTCCACGTTTTCCCAGTTTTGCACGGGAGCTACGAGACTAATGTACCTTACAGGTAACAGAGGCTCCCAGGTGGCTGTAACCTTATATATGGCTTGGCAATGTGATGTCAGGACACAGTGTCTTACTGGTGGGCGGCCGTTTTGGCAGGGTTATCAGTCTAGGTTCTAAATCGTTTAATGAGTCTTCGTTTCTTACCTGCTCTCCTTGACTTTACTTAATCTTTACCTCTTGGGTTCACTAAATATCAGAGCTGGCTAGCAGGTGGGCAGATCTCCGTGGCTACCGGATCAAAGGTCAGAGCAGAATCAAAGAAAGCTGATAGGATTGTATGGATTTCAAGGAATAAAACATTGTTTAGTGCATTTCTCAGCTTTGGCGTCAACAAACCAGCTTTCCGTAACTCGTTGTTTTCCAGCTTAAAGGTTCGAGATGAAGTAAGTTATGATGTGACTTGGCTGGGAATGTTAGCCGAGGTCACAGAGGAATGCTAATTGTCTGTGACCTCAGCATTTAAGTATTTCAGGTTGACGGCCGTTCAGTCTGAGCTTTAAGCCGCATGTAATCGTGAATGGATTTCTGTGGGGTTTTATTATAGGACAGTACAGTAATAGTGTCATTAGTTTGCTGACCATCTAGGCTAACAGTGTTGGCTAAAAGGCTAATTAAAGGGAATTTGCCAAATACCAACTGAAATATGTCAGTAACTCAGTTAAATATGCCAGGAACTGAGTAAAGTATAACCAAGTGGAATATGCCAATAAGTCATTTATATATGCCAATAACTGAGTGAATATGCAACTCATTTAAATATGTTAGTAATTGAGTTAAATATGCCAGTGACTCATTTAAATGTTAGTAACAGAGTTAAATATGCCAGTGACTCATTTAAATATGTTAGTAATGGAGTTAAACATGCAAGTAACTCATTTAAATATGTTAGTAATGGAGTTAAACATGCAAGTAACTCATTAAAATATGTTAGAAATGGAGTTAAATATGCTAGTAACTCATTTAAATATGTTAGTAACAGATTTAAATATGCCAGTAACTCATTTAAATGTTAGTAACAGAGTTAAATATGCCAGTGACTCATTTAAATGTTAGTAATTGAGTTAAATATGCCAGTGACTCATTTAAATGTTAGTAACAGAGTTAAATATGCAAGTAACTCATTTAAATATGTTAGTAACAGAGTTAAATATGCAAGTAACTCATTAAAATATGTTAGAAATGGAGTTAAACATGCCAGTAACTCATTTAAATATGTTAGTAACAGAGTTAAATATGCAAGTAACTCATTTAAATATGTTAGTAACAGAGTTAAATATGCAAGTAACTCATTTAAATATGTTAGTAACAGAGTTAAATATGCCAGTAACTCATTTAAATGTTAGTAACAGAGTTAAATATGCAAGTAACTCATTTAAATATGTTAGTAACAGAGTTAAATATGCCAGTAACTCATTTAAATATGTTAGTAATGGAGTTAAACATGCAAGTAATTCATTAAAATATGTTAGAAATGGAGTTAAATATGCCAGTAACTCATTTAAATATGTTAGTAACAGAGTTAAACATGCCAGTAACTCATTTAAATATGTTAGTAACAGAGTTAAATATGCAAGTAACTCATTAAAATATGTTAGTAATTGAGTTAAATATGCCAGTGACTCATTTAAATATGTTAGTAACAGAGTTAAATATGCAAGTAACTCATTTAAATATGTTAGTAACAGAGTTAAATATGCCAGTAACTCATTTAAATATGTTAGTAACAGAGTTAAACATGCCAGTAACTCATTTAAATATGTTAGTAACAGAGTTAAATATGCCAGTAACTCATTAAAATATGTTAGTAACAGAGTTAAATATGCAAGTAACTCATTAAAATATGTTAGTAATTGAGTTAAACATGCCAGTAACTCATTTAAATATGTTAGTAACAGAGTTAAATATGCCAGTAACTCATTTAAATATGTTAGTAACAGAGTTAAATATGCAAGTAACTAATCTAAATTTGCTAGAAACTGAGTAAAATATAACTCGTTAAAAATGCCAGTAACGCAGTGAACGACATCAGTGGCTGAGTGAAATGTCAGTTAATGGACTTTGTGACATTAAATTGGCTGCAACCACGAGGGGCATTTCCAGATCATTATATTACTTTGTAGGGAATTTGTATATAAGCAGTAAATAACGCTCATTTAATCCGTGTATTATCCGTCGGCTTCCCTCTGAAGTTGGATACAATTGATTCACTTCTGAGCCGGTCAGGCCTGCGGCGTCTGTTTCCAAGATAAAACACAAAGAACTGCTGTCCATATGGCTGAACATTCCCATAATGCAGTGCAGTGTGATGTGTGTTGCCGGGCCCTGTTGCTGCCTGCATTGGTCTCAAAGCTCCAGTGCAAAACTAAAGAAGCAAACTTTGGACACTTAGCCCGTCTTAGTTAATTGACTGTAAATGGAAAACTGTGTAAATTAGATTTCCGTCTTTTGGCGTCGTGCCAAATTTATTGTTGCTTCAGTCGGATGTCTGAGCTGCCTCCGTTTTCTCTCGCCCCTGGCGTACTGGCACAGTTTGTACCCCGGCTTCCTGAATTACTTACGCTCTAAAGGAACATTCAGGAAAGGCTTTTCACAGCTAGGACTCCCACAGTCCGACAAAGAGGCCTTCAGGGCCAGTTTCAAAGAATGTCTGTCTTTGTTTCAGCAAATAACGGAGTATTACGCTAAACACACTGACGGCCCTCAGAGATGGCAGACGCCTCCCGTGCTGGAGGAGCTAAAGGTAAACACACACACACACACACACACACACACACACACACTTGTTTTTATACATTTCAGGACAGACACAAACTCAGTTCCAGACAAGTTGGGACATAATAAGGCATTTGATTTTCTCAACATACAAAGTGATTTTTGTAAATATGTGGTTTTTCCAAATGTGATGCCTCTAACGCATTCTGAAAAACGGGACAGGAGCATTGTAAGACTGGGAAGTGTTTGGAAACACCTGCTTTGAAAAATTCCACATGCAAACAGGTGAATAGGTAACAACTGATGCTATCTTGATTGGGTATAAAGGGAGCATTCACAAAAGACCCGGTCATTTATGGGCAGGGACGGGTTGAGGTTCGCCGCGAAGTCAACGGTGTCAGACAATTTAAGAGCCATGTTTCCCAGGACATGATTGCAAGGAATTTAGGAATTTCACCATCTATAGTGCATCAAATTATTAAAAGAGTCAGAGAATCTGGAGAAATCTCAGTGCGTAAAGGGCAAGGCTGAAAACCAGTATTGAATGCTCTTGACTTTCGAACCCTCAAACAGCACTGCATTAAAAACCAACATGCTTCTGTAATGAATCTAAGCACATGAGCTCAGGATAACTTTGGAAAACCCTGATCAGTAAACACAGTTTGTTGCTGCTTCTGCAAAGGCATGTTAAGTCTGTACTGTGCAAAGCGGTAGCCGTATATCCACAGACACCAAAAAAACGCTGCCGACTTCTCTGGGTTGAAGCTCGTCTGAGATGGGCTGAAGTAGAAACTTGCTTCCTTTAAAGAAACCTTACTATAATATAATACCTTGACTATTAGAGCCCGCCCCTCAATTTGAGCCATAAATATCAAAATAAGATCCCACCTTTATCAACCTGCTAACTTCACGTAAACGTTTTATACTGTTTCAGAGTCATTTAAAGCTTCTTAATGACTTTTTTGAAGCTTGTATATTAGCGTGTATTCTGTACTGTGGCCGTTTCTCACTGCCTCTTTCAGTAGTGAGCTCTGCTGTAGACTTGCTGCAGCTGTTTTCCATTTCCAACATCCCACTGATTTGGCTGCCACTCGTATTCACACAGTGACATATCTAGGACTTTCACAAGGCAGTTCCAGACTGACGACTGGTCATTTCAATTTAACCCTCTTGTTTCCATCCAAAACTTGAAAGCAACAGAATAAATGTAGTTCTGTTATATATGCAGAGTTTAGATACAAGCATGCTTCTGTTGAATAGAAAAAAAATATTAATTATTAAAAACATATATTTGTGTATTTTTTTTTTAGTTTCCAGAACTCATTAGGCCTTTTCTGAAGACCTAAAAGGCCCTGAGGTTTCGTGTTTGATGATATTTCTCTCTGTGTAGTTGTGGACAGACTGTCAACAGTTGAATTATGCAGGAAACTAGAAACCTTGTTGTCCTTTAAAAATGCATAGCATTACATTTGTCAACAACTGTTGGTGAGGAAATTGTATGTTGTGCACTGCATGCTTTAAAATGCGTGTTTGTGTGTGAAGGCAAAAGCTCGTGCGGCAGGTCTGTGGAATCTGTTCCTGCCTGCGGTCAGTGGACTCTCTCAGGTGGACTATTCCTACATTGCTGAGGAAACTGGACGATGCTTCTTTGCTCCGGAGGTCTTCAACTGCCAGGCCCCAGGTCTGTTTTTTCTAAACAGAGTGAAACGTATTTCTAAAGATGTTGTTTTGTCTTTTTAGAGCTACGTCATGTGTTAGGAAGGCCAGTGGTTACATGCTTTTGATGTAAACCCACAGTGTAATTTCACTGTCAGCATAATTTTTGGGCAATGTAGTTATTAACTCATGGCACAATAAACAGAGTCTATGATCATTGTTTTGGGAGGCTTTAGACAAGAAGACAGCCAGTCTGGGCACCTTTAACATAAGCAGGTAGTGTTCTGAGTATAACCCCTAACAGAAATCAGCATAATGCTAGGGTTCCCTCACTAACTGCAGCATGAGAGCAAGCTGTCTAGTTCTGGAGGTTCTCAGTTGCACAGTTTGTGAGTTTTTCCTGCTTCACGTAGAAAATGAAGTGATGAGTTGAGTCAACTGAAGATTGGAGGATAAGTTCTGGATCACTGCTCAGATACTCCATCACTCCGTCTTTCCAGAGAACGCAGCTCTTTTCCTTTTTAAGCTCTTGTGGTGCTCAGAACATTTAATGGTTAAATGGCACCAACAGCCAGAAACAGTGGAAAAAATCAGCAACACGCTGGAAACCAGCAGCGATTTTTAATACACACTGCTCAAAAAAAATAAAGGGAACAGTCAAATAACAGATCCTGTTATCTGAGTGAAGGAAATTTTCTCATTGAACACTTTGTTCTGTACAAAGTTGGATCTCCACCTGTTGTCTTTTCCATTTGCACAACAGCTGTGAAATTGATTGACAATCAGTGCTGCTCTTGGGTTTCGATATTTGCGCTTTAACTGTGATGAAAGGCAGCTGGTCGGGTTCTAGAAGGGATGCGCTTGGTCTAATTCCACTGAATTCCTTTGTCTGAATACTTTTCCGTTTGGATCAAACTTCCAAGATGTGAACATTCAGTGAAACTCTTTATTTATAGTCTTTATTTTCCTTCAGTAATCTGGTCTGATCTGCTCTAAAATGCTTGTAGCTTTTCTCTAATGTGGATTCTTATGGTACGTTTCTCCATCCCTATAAAAGGTTTGGATTCCTGGGCTCATGTGTGTGAGTCGAGGATCATGTGTGTGTGGTCAGTGGGTGTTTGACTGACAGCTGTGTTGCTGTGGTAACTGTGCCGCAGACTCAGGGAACATGGAGGTGCTGCACCTGTATGGATCTGAAGAGCAGAAGAAGCAGTGGCTGGAGCCCTTACTGAGAGGAGAGATGCGGTCCTGCTTCTGCATGACTGGTAAAGCACAAGCACTCAAAATCCAGTACACATAAAGTGCTTTTCCACCAGGCAGCGAAGAACAGTACGGTTACTAATCCAAGCCCAAAACGATCCCTGTTCGAGGAGCTGTGTCCATTTTCCATCACACAGTGGTACCCGTGAAAGTAAGCGGGGTTCTGTGGCCATCACACAACACAACCTGTTTGTCTGCAGGTTGAATGGTGGCAAAAATAGCCACGTCTACATGCAGCCTTTAAATCTCTTAATAATCCGACCAATAGCTTAATCGGAATATAATGCGTCCATGTATACACTTCAGTCGGAATAGTCTAGTCCGATCAAGGCCATTCAGAATACAGTTTGTATCCGAATGATCAAGGTGGGTAATTCTGTAAATAATCCATTAAACAGGAGAATAATATCCGTGTAAACGCCTGTATCCGATTACATTCCCTATCGGAAAGTTTAAGTCCGTTCTGCATGTGCGTCGCGTCACATGGCAAAAACATCTCAGAAACTATAGATAATAGTTATACACCAGGTCTAATCCTCCTCTACAGTAAAATAAAGCTCTGCTGATCCTTCAACACAGTTTAACAGTAAATGGTCTCAAACGCTGGAGTTAATGTAGAACTGCTGATTCACCCTTTAACCCTGAAGATCAGCGCAGACGGCTGGTCACCATAGCAACACAGACTACAGTCTCACCCAGCTAGTAGATACAAAATGGCACAGAAAAATATTCAATACAAACATCCATAATTCAGAGACAAATTGAGTGATTAGCATTTATAATCACCCCAGCTGGTTTTCTGAGACGTTTAATCTGCAACAAGAAACCGAAACACTAAAAAGTCACAAAGCTGAAGGTTCTTGTTTGAATTTTCCCATTTGTTATCCCTCAGGCACCATTTAAGGTGGAACGGAAAAATTTTAACAAGAAGCTGGGGAATGAGAAGCGACTTCAGCCTCGTAAAAAGCCAAATGTTAAGAGACGTTTTACAAGAAACTGATCTACTTTTGAGGAGAAGTTTCCTGCTAGAGATGCGAGAAAAGCGGCTACAGCTGAGCTTTAAGCTCAAAGCAGAGCGAAGTTAGTCTGTGTTTTGATTTATACTGAATTTGTTAGCCTGTACTGGTACATCAGCACATACTGACACAGATTTACGGCTTAATTGGTAAAATGGACAGAAAATGTTGCGGCTCCCAAGATGGTTCGATTTTTATTAAAAGGACAAAATTTCAGTTGTGACCCCTCCTATAAATAAAAAAAGCTATAGATAAAAGAAAAAAGTGAGTAGACGGGGCTTTAAGAACAGTATGGTTCACTCGGCAACCAAAATGAGGACAAAATGCTTGATTAAAGCAGGTATTTTTTGGCTCCCCCTACAGTTGCGGAGTAAATTTCACATGGACACCACTGTTGTAAATACAGCTTGTGCTGTGAGCGCCCTCTCATGGACAGCTGTAGACATGCGTTTGTTGACGAGCTGCAGGGTACAGAAGTCAGATTATACTCGCATTTCTATGTTTCTGTGTGTAAACAACAGCAATCATGAGTGTAATCTGTAGCGTCCGTATGCCTGAGTGATGCGCATGCATGCGAGGGGGAGTCTGATTCTGATGGGGTGTTGGAATTTGGCCCAGCACCAGCAAAGACGACATGAGAGGAGAAAGACGACTTTGGTCAAAACAGCTTTTCTCCGTCTCCACAATATTGCTCGACTTCGCCCCTCCTGCTCTGCATGACAGACACTGAATCTCTGGTTGACGCTATGCTTTCATGTCATCCCGCCTAGACTACTGCACCTCCCTTCTCATTGGTGTTCTTTACAAAACTATCCGCCCTCTTCAGGTTTCACAAAAGTCAGCAGCTAGAATTCTCTATTACTCTAAAAATCAGCTCATTTCACCCCACTTTTACATCAGTTACACTGGTTACCCGTCCTGCTTCGTAGGTCATATACACGGTCTAGCACCAACTCACTTGGCCGAGCCCCTGCACCCTTACTGCCCCGCTCGAACACTTCGGTCCTCTGACTCAGGTCGTCTAATTGTCCGAAAATCTAGACTGGCCACGGTCGGAGGCAGATCTTTCAGTGTCACGGACTACAGACTATGGAACTCATTACCACCGTCTCTCCGTGACTGTCAGTCCTTTAAAGCTCAGCTTAAAACCCGCCTCTTTTCTCAGCACTTTCACTCGTCTCCTCTTTCACGTTCACTCTTCTTCTTCCTCATGTTTTTTTTTGCCTATGTAAAGCGACCTTGGGTCTGAGAAAGGCGCTATGTAAGTTGAATATAAGGTCACAACCTACAATGCAGTCTTTCATAAATAACACTGGCAGGGATGACCACTCTGCTGTCGGAGTTTCGTTGTTTTCCCGTTAGCCGTGAGTCTGTCCTGCATCCTTTTATCTCTTTTAGCTCTTGCCAGTGAGTAAAAGCCAGTCGGAGATTTACTCTTTTCCCGTCTCTCGCTCGGTCTGTCTTTTCCTCTTCCCTGCTTCCTTCGACAGCGTTCCTTTGACCTCTTCACAGCCTGTGCCGTGATGTCCATGCTGGGAATACCGAGCTGCTGCTTCTTATAGCTGCTGAGTTGTTGGTGTGTTACATGGTGCCGTAAAGCGTTACGCAGTTCTGGCGAGAGGTTCTCGTGCCGCTCCTCCAAAGTTACATAGCGCTATAGCAGACGTTCCAGCCCAGCAGTGTAGCGTCATGATGATGTTTGAAGCTGTTAGTTTAAGGTAAAATTGTTACATAATGTCTCTTTAAAGATTTGTAACCTTACTGTACTCTACTGCACTGCCTAGCCTGGTTGAAAACCACATGCAGTAGCACATGGAACATACAAGTCACTCTCAGATGTCCACATATAATGCAAAATGAAAAAAATGTTACAGAGGAAAAGTGCATTTCAGCTTGTGCCTGTTGGCCGATCAGCAAGATGAAGCCCAACCCTCACATTAAGACCCCGAGTTTATGAATTCATACACCATAGCCTATACACGTCAAAATACAGCAGAATACATTCATTCATCTTCTAAGCCGCTTATCCACCTGGGTAGCAGGGGTGTTGGAGCCTTTTCCAGCAGAATTGTTTACTATATTGTAGTATTGAAAAAAAAAGTATCAAATAATCATTTGTGCCAACCTAACACGCACAGACATGAACACCGGTACCTCCGTTTACCTCTTTTAAATAGCTCAGTCTGAATGCTTAAGCAGTGGCACTTGTTCGTTCTTCATCCAAACAAATCCATAAGAAACACGTGCAGAAGCCTGTTCTCATGGAGTTCTGGCCCTACTCCAGAACATCTACTCCAGCTAATCAGTGTCTTCAAAAAGCATCTGGATATTGGAGCCAGATGTTTTAGATTAGAGCTGGAACTAAACTCTGTGGGGGGGGAGGATATCTGGGATTTTTGCACTGCTCATCTGGGAGCTTGACAAGCAGCTGAGACAGAACACAAGTTTAAAAAAATATTAGACAGCACATCTGGAACATCCTTTCATGAGAGCTTGACTCTCTGGTTTTGGTTAACCTGTGGAAGTTTTTCCACTTTCATCACTGAGACAAAGGAAAAAAAACAGACTGCAGACTTGAACCTGTTGATACAGAAAGTGGATGAAGAAGAATTTCCTATTAAAATGGACATTAAGTTTTCAGGAGGAGATTAGATAGAAGATGATCCCTTTGCTTAAGGAAGAAGAAAAACAAATGGGGAAAAAAACAGGAGTTTCCAAAACTGGAGTTCTAAAACATTAAAATCTACAGAGAAAATGTGTCTCTTAACAACCACCTGGAAGACCTGGTCAACCCCAAAACTGCCCCCTTCAGATAAACAGCACTGAAAGCTTTGATCTCTGAGAGAGAGGAGAACATCAAACTGCTTCAGATCTGAAAACATCCACAGGTGTTTCTGTCCATCCTTCCACTGTGAGAAGACCACTCAGCGCTGTGGGTCTGAAAGGACGTGTAGCTGATCAAGAAGAACCTCACAGAGAAAAGGAGACGGACACATCAAACAAAGAAG
This sequence comes from Pygocentrus nattereri, assembly GCF_015220715.1. Lineage (NCBI taxonomy): Eukaryota > Metazoa > Chordata > Actinopteri > Characiformes > Serrasalmidae > Pygocentrus > Pygocentrus nattereri. The sequence goes on along the minus strand of NC_051234.1, from coordinate 32,415,858 downwards.
CTGGACGATGGACTGACCACCCCAGAGCCCAGACCTCAACACCACCGAATGGGTTTGATTAGTTCAGAAAATCAACCAGCTTCTCAGACGGAGCTTTGGAGGCGTGTCTGCAGGTTCTTTGGAAGGGAAGCTGGAATAAAGGCTGTTAAGTCTTTAAAACTTCTACTTAACAGGCATTTTGACTGGAAATTAAGTAAATGAAAGGTGGTCTCTGACTTTTTTGTGTATTGTCTAAATTTTCCTTTACCTAATCTTTCGGTATTGAACTCCAATCTTAACTCCAGCTGAATATTTTGTCTGGTTTAGCTTTTTCAGGTGAAAGCTACATTTTCGGTCATGGGGATCAGCTACAAAACCATTAAGATGCAAAAAAGGTTCATGTTTGGTTCCTGCAAAGCCAGTAAAACAATTAGGTCACACTCACACATCCACACATGCACCCTCAGGCCCCCTGTCTGAGCGTGAGGGAGGGAGGGATTTGAGTTTAGGAGACAATGCGTATGTGTTTGAGACTGATACTGGACAAATGAGCAGAGGAGAGCAGCTGAGGGGAGAGAGAATGAGTCACTTCCTCCCTGCTCTGCTGACTGCCAGAGAGTGACAAGTGTAAGTGTGTGTGTGTGTGTGTGTGTGTGTGTGTGTGTTGGTTAATAAAAAGGCCTCCTTTCATTGTTTTCTATCATTCCTATCGTTGAATATATGCAGATTCCGTCTAATTGCTCCAGAGCCTTCTGACCTGTTGATGTACAGTACTGTTCAAAAGTCAGAGACCACCTGTCATTTATTTATTTATTCGTTTTTAGTTCATTCATTTTTCAGCTTCAAGGACTGAAAAGCAGCAAATATATTATTGCTGTTGGAACAAAACCTTTCCAAAATGTTAACTTTACAGGAGAAGGAAAAAACCTACTTTACTTTTAATGTAAGTCAATGGAACCAGACGTCTTTCCAAGTAAGTTTGGGCCGTTTCTTTTTGTCCATCCTTCATGGAATTTAAATGCAATGTAAAGGGCAACAGGCACTTTGGATTTATGTCAAAACCTGAAAAATGGGCACATTTGTTATATGAGCTATATGTGCTGTGTCTGATCCACTCATACCAGCACAACACACACTAACACGCCACCACTACATCAGTGTCACTGCAGTGCTGAGAATGATCCACCACCCAAACAGTACCTGCTCTGTGAGGGTCCATGGGGGTCCTGACCACTGAAGAACAGGGTAACAGAGTATCAGAGAAACAGATGGACTACAGTCTGTAACTGTAGAACTACAGAGTGCAGCTATACAGTAAGTGGAGCTGATAAAGTGGACAGTGAGCGTAGAAACGAGGAGGTGGTCAGAATGTTTTGCCTGACCGGCATATATACAGTATATACAATATACAAAGAAATCTGCAGACATGCCTCCAAAGTTCAGTTGGTTGATCATTTTCAGGTTCTCACCATTTAAACGTTCCCAAGCAAGTTCACTGTGTGTTTGACACTGAGGTCTGGACTCTGGGTTGGTCAGTCCATTGTTCTTTGTTTCATTCGCTGGTTGTTCTCTACTTTGTCAATTTCCTTTCCTCACAAACAGCTTCTTGACAGCTACACATCCTCTCAGACCCTTAGTGTTGAGTTGTCTTCTCACAGTGGAAGGAAACACCTGTGGATTTTTTTTCCATCGTATTCGTCTGACGGTCAGGGTTGTGGTGTCCTGAAGGATAAACAACTTGTACTGAGTGGCCGTTTCAACTGGAAATTAAACTGAGATTAGTGTCTGACTTTTGTGCAATAAAAAATACTTTGTTTTGTTGTTCAAATGTGTATGGGACCCTCACAGAGCAGGTGTTATTTGGGTGGTGGGACATTCTCAGCACTGCAGTAACACTGATGTATTATTTTGTGTTGCACTAGTGTGAGTGGATCAGACACAGCAGAGCTGCAAGACAGAGACTGTTAATCTACACTTTAGTGTCGTAGTGCTCAGGTTCTGTCTCAGCTTCTTATACAGTAATGTTTGTGGTTATGTTATTAAAAGGGAACGGTCAGTTTGTATATGCAGTGCCGGACGTGTGAAAAAACGACATTTTTGCCATCAGATACATCAGATTGGCTGAGTTTTAAACAGAGAGAGGACTCAACGCAGCTGCACAGTCCTCCCATTCATTCACTCCCATCACCTTACCTTGAGATTAAGACGTGATGATGTCGAGACAAGACAGAGAACCAAATGATGTCGAGACAAGACAGAGAACCAAATGATGTCGAGACAAGACAGAGAACCAAATGATGTCGAGACAAGAACAAGACTGAATGATGTTGAGACAAGACAGAGAACCAAATGATGTCGAGACAAGAACAAGACTGAATGATGTTGAGACAAGACTGAGATGACCAAATGATGTTGAGACAAGAATGAGACCAAATGATGTCGAGACGAGGCTGAGAACCAAACGATGTCGAGACGAGGCTGAGAACCAAACGATGTCGAGACGAGGCTGAGAACCAAATGATGTCGAGACGAGGCTGAGAACCAAATGATGTCGAGACGAGGCTGAGAACCAAACGATATCGAGACGAGACAGAGAACCATATGATGTCGAGACGAGACTGAGAATCAAACTATGTCGAGATGAGGCTGAGAACCAAACGATGTCGAGACGAGGCTGAGAACCAAATGATGTCGAGACGAGGCTGAGAACCAAACGATGTCGAGACGAGGCTGAGAACCAAACGATGTCGAGACGAGGCTGAGAACCAAACGATGTCGAGACGAGGCTGAGAACCAAACGATGTCGAGACGAGGCTGAGAAACAATTGATGTCGAGACGAGAATGAGAACCAAACGATGTCAAGACGAGGCTGAGAACCAATTGATGTCGAGATGAGACACAGACAACCAAATAATATTGCGACAAGACTGAAAACAAAATGATGTGACCAAGTGGTCATATTTGTATATGTCAGGAGGTCCTGTGCAATGAGGGAGGTGTGAAAAAACTATTTTTTTGTGATCAGATCCAGAGAAAAGCAAGGAAAATGCACTTTTATCTTGTTTGGCTGGGTTTCAAACAGAGAGAGAGGGACTCAATGCAGCTGCACAATCCTCCCATTCATTCACTCCCATCCACCAGCTCAACCTCTTCAACCCCAAACACAGCAGGAACAGAGTATTCACCACATTCACCTCCTTCAAACTCACGACGGAAAAGGCCGTCTCGCCAAACAGGAGCGAGAACTAGTCGCAGTAACAGGTTGGAGTTTAATGCAGGCAGTGCTGATAAAGACATGCCCCCAGCAGCAGTAACGGTCCAAGTGACCTCTGGGAGCTGTAGGAATAAGGCTTTATACACACTTCAAAAAAAGATGGTTCTTTGTGTTCTTTAGTAAAGAAAATGGTTCTACATAGAACCATGAACACTCAAAAAACCCTTGTGTATGATTAAGGGTTCTTTGCATGGTTAATTGATTCTTCAGATTGATGGAGAATGTGCTGTAGATGAAAAGGGTTCTATGTAGCACCAAAAAGGGTTCTTTTATTACAAGCTTGACATTATAACAATAGCAGAGCCTTTTTGGTGCTGTATGGAACCATTTTCAAAAAGGTTCTGTATAGAGCCATCTACAGCACATTGTCCATCAATCCAAAGAACCATTTCATGGTTCAAAGTATTTAATCCTATAAAGGGATTTTCTGTATTGATTTTTTTATGTTTACTAAAGAACCCTTTAAGAACCATAATTTTCAAGAGTGTAGGTTCTTGAAATAAAAAGCTCAGTGTCTAAGACATGAAGATGTTGAGACAAGACTGAGAACCAAATGATGTCGAGACAAGACTGAGAACCAAATGATGTTGAGAAAAGACAGAGACCAAATGATGTGACCAAGTGATCACGTTTGTATATGTTTAAGACTCAGGAGGTCCTGTGCAATGAGGGGTGTGTGAAAAAGCTAAATTTTTGCCATCAGATCCAGAGAAAAGCAAGGAAAATGCACTTTTGTCTGTTTTGGCTGGGTTTCAAACAGAGAGAGGACTCAATGCAGCTGCACAATCCTCCCATTCATTCACTCCCATCCACCAGCTCAACCTCTTCAACCCCAAACACAGCAGGAACAGAGTATTCACCACATTCACCTCCTTCAAACTCACGACGGAAAAGGCCGTCTCGCCAAACAGGAGCGAGAACTAGTCGCAGTAACAGGTTGGAGTTTAATGTGTCAAAGATGTCGAGACAAGCCCAAGACCAAATGATTTCAAGACAAAGACTGAGATCACCAAATGATGTCAAGACAAGACTGAGACCAAATGATGTCGTGACAAGCCAGAGACGTCCAAATATGGTCAAGACAAGACTAAGACCAAAGTATTCGGACAAATGGTCACGTTTGTATATGTTTTAGCCTCAGTAGGTCCTGTGCAATGTGCAATGTGTGAAAAAACTACTTTAAAAACTGTTCAAGAACCCTTGAAGGACCATCGTTTTTAAGAGTGTAGGTTCTTGAAATAAAAAGCTCCGTGTCTTTAGAATTGCACTGCAAAATGTGTTTTATTTTGCTCTGAACTTTTTGTTGCTCAAGGCTACTTCACAGTGCAACTGCTTCCCTTTATGCTTAGCCTGGTGTATTAAAATCACCAAATAAGTACCAAATATGGTACTTCACTCCATGTGCCCTCATTCTTTTTCAGAGCCAGATGTTGCGTCCAGTGATGCCACCAACATGCAGTGCACCCTTCAAAAGGACAATGGCCATTACATCATCAACGGCAAGAAGTGGTGGAGCAGTGGTGAGTGCTTGTGCTTGTTTATCTATCTTTTTAATTAAACCCCTTTATCTTAAACCTGCTCCACAATCTGAGGCATTAGTTGACCCAGACCCCAGCACTGACCCTGACCTAGGGCGACCAGATCAGAGCTGATGCAGGACATGGTGGCAGGACAGTTTGGCAAGGTGGGGGTTATGCTTTTGTCATATGTGCGTGTTTGTGCCAACCTAAACAAATTTCATGTGCAAGACAATAACTGTTTATTATATAGATGCATTTAGTACCGATTGATATGGTGAACCATCCATACAAACCTCTGACCACTGAACCAGCTTCAAAAATCCAGTATAACACATGGATTGTAGGCAGTTGTTTGACCAAAGTCATTGAAAAAACTGCCCAGTTCTGAACACAATGAACATCAGTTGCTATGTTTATTAATTGTATGCATATAAGCAATCAGACATGCCAGCTGAAAACTGAAGTGTGCGGCTAAATGTTGTGGTGTTCGGACTAGTTATTGGGAGGCCAGTAGCACAGCTATATGTCTCGATGTACCAAAAGCAAACTTGTGCAAACAGATGTTTTGTCCAGGTTCTCTGAGAGAAGCTGGTGCCTGACATTGTGAGGAAATCGCGCTTGGGTCAGCAGAGTTATAGATAGGATATGGTGGATGGCTACTGAGGTTATGTTGAGCCATAGCCCCCCACAATGGCATCTGTGTTCACTCGTGTGTTATGGTGACAACAAGGGCATATTTGTGCATATTTGTGGTGCCTTGTGGAATAATTTTTTCTACCACAATGAAAAGGCACGCTCAAAATAGCTATAGAGTAAACGGGTGGTGCTGAGGCGATAAGATGGGTGATTATATGTTAAAAACCTAAGTATAACCACTACATACATATATATATATATATATATATATATATATATATATATATATATATATGTTACACTGTGTGTAAATGTCACGATGAATGGACTGCAACAACTGACCAAAAATGACCTGGAAAAAATTCTGGTTCCATTGACTTACATTAACAGCAAAGTAGGTTTTTTTTCCTTCTACAATATATATATATATATCCTCCTTTTGCCCTGTTCTTCAGTGGTCACGACCCCCATGGACCCTCACAGAGCAGGTACTTTTGGGTGGTGGGTCATTCTCAGCACTGCAGTAACACTGACGTGATGGTGGTGTGTTAGTGTGTGTTGTGTGTTCTGAGGTGTTTACACACTCCAGCAGCACTGCTGTGTCTGTGACACACTAATCAGATTGATAGCTGTGTAATACGCAGCACAGTTAATGAGTAATTAAGCTGTGAACTAATGACGATCTAAACTATCACTTAACAGTGTATTCAATTACTAATTACTGAGATATGATTAGTATTTAATGCATAATGGGCAGTTATTTTATATAAATACTGAGTATTTAATTATCGCTGTATACTAGTCAATTAATTTGAACCTTTAACGTGAAGTGTTACTGACAGAGCTATAGTCTCCTGTGAAAACAGTGTCTTTAAAAGAAAACTGATGTATTGGAAATGTACCCAATTTGCTAATGTGGCGAGAACATGTGGTTCTGATTAGATGTATGGGAACACACCCATTTACGCATGTATGTACTTCTGTGGACCAGATGTTCTCCCTGTCATACCAAATGGAAGAAGTAAGTAAGATAAAGTACTTAGATGTATCTATAGAGTAATAATAAGACAATACTGAAGTTTAATAATACCAGTTTAGTGTTGTAGTATCCAATACAGCAGCGAGGCTCACTGAGAAAGAATGGAAGAGAAAGTGTCGTTAAAAAGGGTTTTTATCAAAGAAATAGTGAACCATAGTGTTTGGCTATCTGTTTAAACGTGCAGGATTCTGAACGTCTGGGAATCATCTGGCTTTACCAATTTGTTCCTCTTTAACACTAAAGATATATATCATCAGAACGATCCACCCCATAAAGCATCTCCTCTTTCGACAGAAACTGAGTGATGTCTCGCACGACTTTTAAACAAAGCTCTTTAAAATGTTTACCCAAACCAGCGCCGCACAATCTGTAGGCAATAAATACAGACTCTTCGCTAGAGGAGATACAAAGCGGCTCACGACGGGTGGCAAAGCCAAAACAGACCCAGTGCCTAAAATCGGTCTTTCGGCATGAGCTGGGGATGCAGAGTGGAACCAGGAGGAGGGAGAGAACCAAGTCTGCGACCTCACATCTCCTGCGGTGTTGGGAAATGTCACATGTGCATGTTTACTCTCTAGCTCTCTATCAACTATTGTTGTCAACATGACGTTGGCCTTCACAGTACTGACATTGGCAAAGCTTGCGATGTTCACTTGAGCCTCCTGTCTAGCCATAATAAGGCTGTTTATCGCGTGATGTCATCATCCTGTCCAGCCACACATTCCTTGATGAGTGTTCTGGATTTGCTTTGATAAGCTTGCATGCAAATTCCCTATATGGCCAAAAGTATGTGGACACCCCATGTAATGATTGCGCTCAGGTGTTTCATGAACACACAAGCCTAACCTAACATCTGTATGTGCAATGCCAAGTGTCGGCTGGAGGGGTGTAAAGCGCGCTGGACTGTGGAGCGGTGGAAACGTTCTCTGGACTTTACAAATGCTCTTTTGACTGAATGGACACAGATTCCCACAGTCACTCTCCAAAATCCCGAAGGAAGCTTCCCAGAAGATATGGAAGCTGTTGTAGCTGCAAAGGGGGACCAACTCCTTATTAATATTCATGGTGTGATGGTCAGGAGTCCACACCCTTTTAGTATGTAAAGATCTTGTCAAATGACATCTTTTATTGATTTTCTAAGTGAAAGTAAGAACACATCCTGTACAGAGACACATTTCTGCACATTTTAATGCACAGTTCCTGATTATTTGCTGAATGTAATAATATAGGTGGACGAAGTGCAGAAACCATGTAGTTGAGTTGACATCAAAGTCGAGACCCCCAAGTTAAAATATTCCTCCAGTAAAAGTAGAAGTTCCTCCCTTTAGACCTCCACTTGAGTAAAAGTACTAAAGTATTTCCCTTCAAATGTACTTAAGTATAAAGTAAAAGTACTAAAAGAGGAATTCTGGCTCTGATGTCCTGTTATCATTTTTATAACCAGACTGGCTTCATGAACTCATTTCAGGTGAAAGTCCTCCAGCGTCTCTCTTGGTAAACCAGTCTTTTAATAGAACGTCATTAATTAGTGACGCTGACGTCTATTAAAATGATCAGAAGCACAAAACACTGAAGGTAAACAGTTTCCATCAGGGAGAACCGAGTGGCTCTGAAATCACTTTTTACACACAAGCAAAGTTTCAGTTTCAGATTTATTTACAACTTAGTTCCAAGTTTAAGTTGAATAAAAACTGGCTTTAAACTCAGGATCACAGATGAGCTCCTTTACTATGTTGATCTGTAGGCGTCTGTTCATAAACATAAACCAGCCCAAACTCATTTACTATAAAATGAAATGGTGTTTGTAGAAATTCAGAAAAAAGCCGCGTCAGTCTCGACTGCATATGTGGACATATTTCTATATTGAGCTCTATTTACACAAAGTTAGGTTAGTTCATCATTTATGTTGAACAGACTCTCCCAAAGTTTTACGCTGCTGCGCTGACGTTGAACCGCGTGCTGCACTGGGTCGGTATGACCAACAGGTCAAAACCAGCTCTAAACAAAGTGACCGCTGGGCCCTGATTGGTGCTCTGGCTTTGCGCTTCTTTCGTTTTGACATGTTACGTTTTTATACACACAGAAACCAAAAGGAACCACAGATTTCTCAAAATGTAGGAGGAAAAAGTCGGATATTAGACTCTGAAATGTAGTGGAGTGAAAGGAAAAAGTCGCCCAGAACGGAGAAACTTCAGTACAGATACACCAAAAATACTAAAGTACAGAAACTAATTACATTTACTCAGGTACTCAGTTACTGTCCAGCACTGGTAATATGGGGGCTGTATAAAAAGTGCTGTAATTTGTACATGGGGGGGAAATAAAATGTATAAAAGTGTCCTTTATTAAAAGGGAATGTGCACTTTAACCACTTGGGAATTGAGTTCAGGTTTAAAAATCTGGACTTTTCTGGCTTCACTCACTCTAAAATCTTTACTCCTAGTGTAAATCCACTTTGAGTCATGATTAACCTTCGTTTTGTTTTCCTCTTCCTTTTGTTTTCAATTTGATGTCAAAGCAGTTTTTTCCAACAAGGCTGCGATTTCTTTAACAGGCGCTTCATCTGAATTATGTTTCTGTGTGGGGCGTGTTTTGTAACAGCCGGACCGTATAATCGCCTTTTTTGTTATGGAACGGCGTCACTGGGAATGATAATATCATTCCGCTGTATTAAGCGTCTTCTTGTTTATCGTGATGGTTGCCTCAGGTTATTTTCTGTGATGTTTGGAGATGTTTTGGAATTTGCCTCCTTGTCTTTGTCCCCAGCAGAGCGATCCAGTTGGTTCTGGCTGCAGGCCTTTGTGGTTTGAGGGCTCCAGATTTTTTTCCTCTCAGCGCTCAAGGAAGACCAAAGACCTCTTGTATTGGGCTTTGGCACGAAACCCTCTTAACACTTTTAACTCTTTGGGAAAATGTCAGGCTCATTGAGACGGTTGGTGCTGTGCTTCCTATTCAAGGTGCTGGTGGTGGGAAACAGCAGATTCATCCACAGTTTTGTGGGAAAATGTTCTGCATCAGTGAGGTGCTGTTTGTTGTTATTAACTTGATGTTTTTGTTTTTTTGGATAGTGGTCCAGTGCAGATATAGATTATAGATATAGAGTTCATTGCAGGATAATTCACAGCACACCTGGTCACCCATCACACTGTATTCAAGTCACTTGGGGCTTTTTTCTTGCTGATTTTAAGTTCAAGTTAAGGCCTCAAGTGGCTTATTGCTTTTATAAAATGGTAAAATAGCCAATATAAAATATGATAAAATCCACAATTTTTCAGAAAACAATTTGTTATTATTAATAATAATTGATATAAACAAGTTTTCTGACAATAAATGTAGTTCCTTTAGAGTGGGGTATTGTTGCCAAGCAACCATGAACTGCTAAAAGAGGAGAAGAATGTTTGGCTTCCCGTCGCTGTATATTACGGTCATTTCATTAATTTTTAAACTTTTGCTTTATCAGCACGTTTTCTTCTCCAAATCACCACCGTGAGTCTTATTTAGCGCCAATCCAGCGCCGCTCCTCTTCTCACGCTGGGGCTGGATCTCAAACGGCTCCCTGCTCCCTACATATTGCACGACGTAGGAGTTTAAACACTGGATCCTGCAGCCCAACAGAGCAGAACACAGCTAAGAAACAGTCGTTTGGGATTCAGACACGTCCACACTGGATAAATGAGGCACTGTTTGGCTGTAGAGGCTAGAATTCCGGAACTTTCATAGCTAGAACACTATTTAGGGCGTGTGGAGCCGTTTGGGATTCAGCCGGGGTTTGATGGGAGTTCTGGCTGAAACATGGACATCTGAAGTGTGTGAGACATTGAAGTGGCTTTCTTAGACTTTTGTAGTTGTGAAGAGGCTTTTATTGTCATTGCAACTATGTAGAAGTTCACAGTGGAGTGAAATTACATTCCTCCAGGAACATCACGGAGCAAAAGGAACAAAAAGTACAACGTGTGAATGTGCAGACGTGAGTGTGCAAACAAAAAAATGAGCTAGAAACAATAAATACAATAAATTAAACAGACATTAGACACAGTAAGCAGACGGGACAGTGCAGCACCGACACAGCGCTCACTCTGGACATGAGGTCGTGGAATAAGGAGCAGAGATATTAACCTGCTGTGATCTGAGAGTCACGCAGTCAGACGACGGACAGAAACACTGAGGTGGAAAAACCAGAGTAAACAGTGAAAACACAGTGTAGCAGCAATGATCCAGATAGTGCAGGTAGAGCATCAAAAGAGCTGTTTGTGGAGTGTGTGTGGAGTGTGTGTGGAGTGTGTGTGGAGTGTGTGAGTGTGTGTGTGTGTGTGTGTGGGGGGGGGGGTTAGCTCAGTCCTTGTGAGTTTAAGAACCTGACTGCTTGAGGAACAAAGCTGTTGCAGAGTCTGGCAGTGGTGGCACGGATGCTCCGGTACCTTCTGCCAGACGGCAGCAGTGAGTAAAGTCCGTGTGAGGGATGGACGGGGTCGTCCACAGTGCTGGTGGCTTTCCGGATACAACGTGTGGTGTAGATGTCCATGATGGAGGGGAGAGAGACCCAGATGATCTTCTCAGCTGTCCTCACTATACGCTGTAGGGTCTTGCGGTCTGAGGCGGTGCAGGTCCCAAACCAGGCGATGATGCAGCTGCTCAGGATGCTCTCCACAGTCCCCCTGTAGAACATGCTGAGGATGGGAGGGGGGAGATGAGCCTTCTTCAGTCTCTGCAGGAAGTAGAGGCGCTGCTGGGCTCTCTTGGCAATGGAGTTGGTGTTGAGGGACCAGGTGAGGTTCTCTGTGATGTGGACACAGAGGAACTTGGTGCTCTTGACGATGTCCACAGCAGAGCCAGTGATATTCAGTGGAGGGTGGTCACCTCGCACTCTTCGGAAGTCGACAACCATCTCCTTAGTTTTATCTACATTATCTACATACCGACAGGTTGTTGGCTCCGCACCCGTCCTTTAGCCATCACAGTCGTGTCATCAGCGAACTTGATGATGTGGTTTGAGCTGTGCTTTGCCGTACAGTCGTGAGTCAGTAGAGTGAACAGCAGTGGACTGAGCACACAGCCCTGAGGGACACCAGTGCTCAGTGTGGTGGTGCTGGAGATGTTATTTCCTATCCTGAATAACTGAGGTCTCTCAGATAGGAAATCCAGCATCCAGTTACATAGGAAGGCGTTCAGGGTTAGCAGGCTCAGTTTACCAATCAGCTGCTGAGGGACGATGGTGTTGAACACTGAACTGAAGTCTATAAACAGAATTCTGCCTGCAGTTTTACAGTAAATCACACCGTAAGTGCTTTAATTCAAGCCTGCGATATGAATGATGGAGGTGTTTAGCATGTTTTTTATCTTTCAGCCTGTGAGCGTGCTCACCAGCCTAGTTCTAGATAAGAGCATAAGTTGCCAGCCCCTCAGTTTAATCAGCCCTTTTACTGCCCTGTTGAGGCTCCACAGCTGAATCAGATCAGTAGGTAATAATAAAATAATCCTCCTCTACAGTAAAATAAAGCTCTGCTGATCCTTCAACACAGTTTAACAGTAAATGGTCTTAAACGCTGGAGTTAATGTAGAACTGCTGATTCACCCTTTAACCCTGAAGATCAGCGCAGATGTTTGGTCACCATAGCAACACTGACAACAGTCTCGCCCAGGTAGAAGCGACGAAATAACAAAGAGAGAGATTTAAGATGAACGTTGATCATTTGGAGATTAATAGATTTATTAGCATTTATAGTCACTCCAGCTGGTTTCCAGATACGTTTAATCTGCAGAGAGAAACTGAAAAACTGAAAAAACATGTTGAATTTCCCGTTCGCCAGCTTCTGGTTCAAATTTACTGTTCCACCTTAAATGGTGCAGCAGTTAGATTCTGGCATGTTAGGCATCATTTAATTTGGAACAGCAAAACTCGACATTTTACAAGAAACTGATCGAGGAGTTTCCTGCTGGAGAAGAGAGAAAAGCTGCTATAGCTGAGCTAAAGCTTAAAGCGCAAAGTAAGTCTGCGTTTATATTTTTAGCCTGTACTGGTACATCAGCACATACTGAGACACACTTACAGCCAACGTTACTTCAATAAAATGGACATAAAATGTTGAGGCTCCCAAGGTGGCCTGACTTTTGTTGAAGGGACAAAATGCCTCTTCTCAACGTTTGCGTTGGGACCTCTGAGTTGGAGGGAGTGTTTGGTTGTTCATGGAAATCAGTGCAAGCTTTGTAAGCTGTTCTTAAGTTAAAGAAGTGTGTAATAGAATTTGGACCGGCTGGCAGGTGCTGGTCATTTGAGGGGTTAATATCGTATTGCAGCTCTCGCTCCGTAGCGTATTTTCCCAGGAAAGAGCAGGTGCGCTTGGTGTTTTCTCCTCTCACTGTGGGTTATGCAAGGTGAGTCTACAGCAGGCCTATAATGAAGCTCTCACAGATGATTTAGGTTCCTCGTTGCTGTTCGCATTCCCATCACTTCGGCAGAATTACAACTTCCAGAGTCATTTACTGCGCAAAACCTCAGGATCTAATTTTGTTACCTCATAAATCCCACTGCTGCTCCCCGTGGATGTGCGATATGGAATCGAAACCTGCGTAACAGATGTGACAGACCCTGTTGTTTACGGGTGGTCTGCTAACGCTGCTGAGCAGATAAGGTCTGATATGAATTGGGAAGTGTCAGGGGATCCCGTCCGTGCCCTATCTCTTTCTCTTTCTGGTTCTAGAATGTATCTGCTGCACATCGTCTCCTGGTCTGTTCCGTCTTCACGGCTCTTCGAGGCCTGTCAGCTCCATCCACGCCAGCAGTGATCTTTGATTCTGAAAGCAGTGGGATGGAACGGGCTTTGCCAGCGCTATCTGTGTCCCATTAGGGTCGGTGATGTCCTCCGTGCCTTCTCGCTCGGTGATGTACGCTTTCGTTAGAACTGAGAACGGCTTACGCGGGTTTGACAATTCTAAATGGATTCGATGTGGAAGCTGTTAAAGGATGAATGGGTTAGATCAAATTGAGCGGGAATAAGACCCAGGATCACTGGGAATGTGATCCGATGTGGTGGGTAGGAGGCAGCATGTGTGTGAAGCATTTGTATGCGTGGCCGTGTGTGGTCAGGCCGAAAGTTTGCAAATGAAGCCACAGTTTCAGGCCTGTTTAGAATCGGGCCGGGTCTGTGCTGGTCGGTCCTAGTTGGCCAATTTTGGGGCTGTAGGAATCGATGTGTGGAGAGAAAATCCAGAATTTGTGCCTCTTGATTGAGCATTTTAGAAGTTTGATTCTTTTCTACTCCACTCTGGACGTTATCTAGTACTTCATACTGACCAACAAGGAACTCTGCCTGGCTTTTCATGTATTTCTTATACTAATTTCTCATATTTTATTTATATGGAACAAAATTTCTCTTTGGTAAACTACACTCGCACTCAAAAAGGTGGTTCTTCAAGGGTTCTTTAGTGAAGAAAATGGTTCCATATGGAATCATGAACATTCAAAGAGCCCTCTGCATGATTAAAGGGTTTTTTCCATCATGAAAACGGTTCTTCAGATTCATGGACAGTGTGCATGAATGTACTATAGACGGTTCTATGTAGAACCTCAGTTGTAACAAGCGTGACATCGTAACAATAGAAAAAGCTTTTTGGTGAAAAACCTTTACAGACCGATTTTCAAAAAGGTTCCATGTAGAACCTTTTACAGCATATTCTCCATCAGTCTGAGTAACCATTTCATGATGTAAAGAGGGTTCTTTGAGTGTTCTATATAGAACAATTTTCTTCACAAAAGAACCCTTTTCTAAGAGCGTAGACAGATGTGTGGTTTTGATTGTTGGCATGTTGGTTAAGTGTAAGATATTTTTGAAGTTTCAGTTCTTGCTTTCACACTTTTGTCCTGTGTGTGTGTGTGTGTGTGTGTGTGTGTGTGTGTGTGTGTGTGTGTGTGTGTGTGTACACTGTATGGCCAACTAGTATGTGGACATGTGACCATCACACCTATCTGAGCTTGTTGGACATCCCATTCCAAAACCATGAGCATTAATGTAGAGCTTGGATCATATGTTGGTGTAAAATGTCTTTGTGCTGTAGCATCAACATCCCATTTCGTTGGAACTAAGGGGCCCAAACCCTGAAAAACAGCCCCTGCCCATCATCCCTCCTCCACCAAACTTTATTGTTGCCTCTATGCGTTCCGGTAGGTAATGTTAAGGTCAATTCCCGCTGCTCCAGAGTCCAGTGGTGGCCTGTGTTTGACATTGCACATACTGATCTTAGACTTGTGTGCCGCTGCCTGTTTAATGAAGCTCCTGATGCTCGGTTCTTCTTTAGTCCAGGCCTGGGGAATGTATAAAACTAACATTAGATAAATAAAATCTAAAATAACATCACTGCGCTGCTTCGCTCTGTCTATCATGCCCACCTTGCCTTTTTGGGAGACTGAAGTGGGTTGTCTTACAGTATCTCCCCATATTTTGCACCATCCATCCATCATTCAGCTTTAACAAGATGCCCAGTCCCTGCTGAGGAAAAGTATCCCCATGACACGATGCTGCCAGCCCCATACCTCACTGTCAGGATGGTGATTGCTGAGTAATGGACAGTGTTAGGTTTGCCCTCAACATCACATTTTCAGTTTTGGCCAAAAAGCTTCATTTTTGTCTCATCTGACCACAGCTGGGTCACTCTGATGCTGTCTGACAAACTTCAAATGTGCTTTGATGTGTTTTCCCTTTCAGTAATGGCTTCTTCCTGGCCGCCCTCCCACACAGCCCTGCTCAAATCGTTAACCGGTGCCCCTTCAGTCCAGCCTCAGCCTTCAGTCCAACTCTGCAGCTCCTTCAGAGTGACCGCTGGCCTCTCTGTTGTTTTCCTCACAGTTGAACAGCACTAAGGGGATTTCCCAACACTTGGATATTTTGTAGTGTTTTCCTTTTTCTAGTACGTTCCTTAAAGTGCTACTTGGTCTTGACCCCTAAAATCACAGGCTTATTACACGCTAAGGCTTATTATTCATTCACTGCAGGGACTTGTAGACGGACTGAGCTATTCTTAGAAGTGTAGCTTAAGAATGTTCTTGGGTTGTAAGATAAGGTGTCTATGACCACATGTGTTTATTCGCATGTGAAATTCATGCCGGTGGGCTTTGGCATTTTAAGGGGTTCATTTTCTTAATTATCCCTCAGATTTACAGTCTGACCAGTGATACTTGAATTGAGGGCATATTTTATCCAGAAAAGGTGAATTTCTTTGATGATTCACAGATAGAGGCCATTTGTAAACCACTTGTGCTCTCATTAGGGAACCGGCCCTACAACCAGAAGGTCGCCGGTTCGATCCCCAGAGCCAACAGTCCATGACTGAGGTGTCTTTGAGCAAGACACCTAACCCCCAACTGCTCCCTGGGTGCTGCGGATAGGGCTGCCCACTACTCTGGGCAAGTGTGCTCACTGCCCCCTAATGTGTGTGCTCACTAGTGTGTATGTGGTGTTTTACTGCACGGATGGGTTAAATGCGGAGGTGAAATTTCCCCGTTTGTGGGATGAATAAGGGTCACTTAATCCTAATCTTAGGAGCTTCCCAACCACAGGGGTTGAATGCGAACAGTATTTTTCAGTTAGACATTTTTGTCACTGAAAAATTTCTTTATGAAACTGACATCACTTTAAATGAATTAATTTTGAGGGACTGTCTTTTAGAATGAAACATAACAGAGCCCAAAAGTTCAAGGTGTCATTTGTAATCCTGACAAATATGATGACTTTTAAGGAGTTGAATACTTTTACAAGCACTGCATGCACCTGTGCGGACCTTAGATCTGCATCCTGTGCTGTGTTATTTGTCAAATCACCATTGTCAGAACAAAATCTTGTATCTCCAAAATGATAACTTTACAGGAGAAGAAAAAACCTACCTTACTTTTAATGCAAGTCAATGGAACCAGAATTTTGTCCAAGTCATTTTGGGTAATTTTTTTTAGTTCATTTATCATGAAAATTATGTACAGTGTAAAGGGTAGCATGTATTTTCAAATTGTGTCAAATACCTGAAAATGTAAAAAAAAAACAAATGGACATACAAAGTTTTGTCTGACAGCAGTGATGTCTTTTTTTTTTTTTGAGTAATTCAGCATCTTTTGTTTAAAAAAAGTTTATTTCGTCATATTTCGAAAGTTGTAACTGTTCTGGGCTCATGGCTGTTTCTCATATATCAATGCATGCTTACAGCTCCCCTTGTGGAGAAACTTTAGACTGCTAAACATGCACAAGTGAGTAAGTTCCCCTTTCCTTGTTCTGTTCTTTATGTTGTTATAATGGACAGACTATCCGGATTGTTACCAGTATAAAGTTCCAAAGCCATGGCTTGTGGTGGGTTGGGAGGGGTATTAGTACCCACTGCTTGGGTAACCTGCACGTGAGTGACGAAACTTAACTCTGAAACATTTATACACATTTTGGAGCCACACATACACATTAAGCTGCCGACTTTTTTTTTTTGGAGATGTCTGTGCTCATGTCAAGCTACATTCCTCGCATATTACTACAGCTTGCAGGTGCTAGTCAGCTTGTGAAAACATGACCGTGAAGGCTCTGTATGTTTGGAAGGCTGAAGAATAACAGAAGAATATTCTGCTTTCAAAATCGGATCAGTTGGTGTCTTGAATCCTTAAAAGATTATTCAGTGCTGCTCAGTATTAAGATAATGTAACACAGTTGTAAACATGCTCCAGTGCCAACTTCTTTGGAACAGGTCGAGCAGAGTTTGATCAACACTACTTTGTTTTTATTAGCGTTTTTACATACTGTCTGACCGTTTGGAGTTGTGACTTGTAGAAACCTGAGGGAAAAAAAGAGGCATTATATTTTCATTATAGCCTTCCCAGAAGAGCTGAAGCTGTTATAGCTGCAAAGGGTGGGCCGACATCATATCAAACCCTATGGATTAAGAGTGGGACGTCACTCAAGTTCATATGCATATGCCTTTCAAGTCAAGGCAAGTTTATTTCTATAGCACCTTTCATACACCGTGGCCATTCAGAGAAAATACGAAGATAATTCAAATGAAACTTCAAAAAGCTGTAGAATAGAAATTAAATGACTAAAGCAATACAGAAAATATTTGACATTAAATTAGAAGTGAAATGAGCGTGATCGTGTCTTTAGAGGAGAGAAGTGCAGTAGAGCCAACAGTGTTTTAACCTGAGCTGAAAGCTGCTCAAATAGGAACGTTTTGGTCAGCTCTGCTCCTGGAGATCCACTGACCGGCAGATGAATGCCAGTCCAAATATTCTCCTTGTGCAGCCTGGAGCGCCGGAGTGAAGTTCAGCGGATTTTCCGGCGTTTGCCGCCACTGGTCTGAAGAATGCTAATGAAGCTTTTCCATTTTAAAGACACACATGGGTTTAACTGAGGGCTGTTCGTCAAGGGTGGTTTCATGTTAATAGCAGTGTGTTCAACTGAACAGTCAGTCAATTCAGTTAATCAGAATCAAACTGCCGCCTCATTTCCCGCAGAGCTCCTGTTACGGTGAGGAATTTGATTGTTTAAACTGGGCTTTCCGTGCATTCCTAGTTAACGACGTGGCAAACGTCAGCAGTGTCTGTGTTTTGTTTGTTTTCTAGGAAGGCTTCTGTTAGCCTTCGGGCTAATGGGTACACTGAACTGTTCTGTGTACGTAGATCAACATGTTTGTGGAGCAGCAGGGACCAGGACCCCGGCCTGGGACTGACGGGGTGATTGGTGATTTGCGAGTTTTGTTCAATGTGAAAAGACCATGTTTGGTCTGTCAGTATCAAATCAAATCAAATCCAATTTATTTGTAGCGCTTTTTACAACGGATGTCACAAAGCAGCTTTACAGAATTCCAGAAAAGACAAAGGTTTAACAAGAATGTATAAAATGTAAAACCCCCCGGTGGGCAAGCCAGGGGCAACAGTGGCAAGGAAAAACTCCCTCAGAACTGAGGAAGAAACCTTGGGAGGAACCAGGCTCACCAGGGGGGACCCGTCCTCCTCTGGTCAGACTACCTACAGAGTTATTATACTACTAATATTAATAGCAGTAGTGTTAGTAGTAGGAATAGCTGGGAGTCTATGAGAACATCAGTGTAGGGTGGGCAGCTGGTCCCATCCAGTATAGTTTAGTATGTTATATATATAATATACACTCATCTCCCTGTATCTACACTCACTGTCCACTTTATCAGCTCCACTGACTGTATAGCTGCACTCTGTAGTTCTACAGTTACAGACTGTAGTCCATCTGTTTCTCTGATACTCTGTTACCCTGTTCTTCAGTGGTCAGGACCCCCATGGACCCTCACAGAGCAGGTACTGTTTGGGTGGTGGGTCATTCTCAGCACTGCAGTAACACTGACGTGGTGGTGCGTTAGTGTGTGTTGTGCTGGACTGAGTGGATCAGACACAGCAGTGCTGCTGGAGGTTTTAAACACCTCAGTGTCGCTACTGGACAGCGTCCTGTGGGCAGCGTCCTGTGACCACTGATGAAGGACTAGAGGATGACCAACACAAACTGTGCAGCAGCAGATGAGCTGTCGTCTCTGACTTTACATCTACAAGGTGGACCAATGAGGTAGGAGTGTCTAACAGAGTGGGCAGTGATTTTTAACACAGTGTTTAAAAACTCCAGCAGCACTGCTGTGTCTGATCCACTCATATCAGCACAACACACGCTAACACAGCACCATTGAGCTGGTTTGTGTTTAACGTGAGGCCAGATATTCACTATAGGGTTTAAATCTGGACTCTGGCCAGCCCGAGCCAGCAGTAAACACGGGTATACTTTGGACTTTGGCCTATTATTTGCCCAGGGGTGTAAATGTGTATAGCAGACCGACAGACGGACGTATACACAGCAGGTTCTGGTTAGTGTAGCGCTCTGTGATGCCTCATTGTATGAAGCTGTTCCTTTGAGATCCAGCGGAATATTCTCCTCCCTCAGAGCCGCTTGATGCTCTGACCTGCTGCGCTGGTTATTAAAGCCTCCAAACTTCTGAACACAAACACCATCACTGTAGTCTGCTTCCCTTTGCCACCGACGATCCTATTCTCTTTAAACTGTCCTCACATCCTCCTCTCTCGCCGCACCCGTCACATTTACAAATTTCAGGGAAGCCACAGAAACGCGCGTGGGCCAGCTGCCCTCCTCTCTCCTTTCTGCGGTGCTTTTGTTCTTGTCTTCTTTTTTCCTGTCCTTTTTCTGTGCATTCAAACTCTCCAGGGACACGCAATCCCACTCCGATGGCTCCCAGGGCAGCATCTGAGGGAGATCTGTAGACCCTCAGCGTTGACCCTCACAGCTCCTCTCTTCCTGAGCTTGTGCGCAATCACTTCCAGACCACGTTTGTTCTTTATCACGGCATCAGAAACGCCCGTAATGAGTCTCTGAGCGTGGCTGTGCTCACAGGCTGAGCCTTTCCCTCCCTTTATCTGCCCGTGCTGTTTTTCATTGGTTCATTTGTTCACTTATTTGTTTTAAGCAGTGGTGGATTAAGTCATTGGAAAATACTTTTGTATGGTAAATGAAAAAAGAAATAGTATTTCTGCAAATGAGCAGTTTAAAATAAATAAAAAGAGCTGCCTCAATCTGTGTTGAGATAGATTTGCTTATTAGGCTTGAGATGATTGATGAGGATCAGTGGTAGATCACATCTGTTGCGATAGTCATGAAGTTGGATGACGTCAAAAAAACGTGCCGTCCTTCCCTTAAAATGCACCAAATATAATACATTAAATATAAAATATAAATGACATTAAATATGGATTTAAATATGACACCTTTCTGCTAAGTTTAGTGCATTATTTTTATTTATTTGAGTTTAATATACTGGAAAAAAAGTATAAGAGAAAATATAAATTATACCAAACTTAAAAAAACTTTTTCACAGGCCACATTTTTAGTTTTTTTCCTCCGATGTGTTAAATCTATTAGTAATTGTGTTAAATCTATTAGTAATTGTGTTAATTCTATTAGTAATTGTGTTAAATCTATTAGTAATTGTGTTAATTCTATTAGTAATTGTGTTAAATCTATTAGTAATTGTGCTTTAAACTCTGCAGAAATTTGTTTTAATTATTTTCATTTAGAAAATCAGCAAAACAATACACTACAATACAATACAATACACTACACTACACTACAATACAATACACTACACTACAATACAATACAATACAATACACTACACTACACTACAATACACTACAATACAATAGAATACACTACAATACAATACACTACACTACACTACAATACACTACACTACACTACGATATACTACAATACAATACACTACAATACAATACAATACACTACACTACACTACAATACACTACAATACAATACACTACACTACACTACAATACACTACAATACAATACAATACAATACACTACACTACAATACAATACACTACACTACAATACAATACACTACACTACACTACAATACACTACACTACACTACGATATACTACAATACAATACACTACAATACAATACAATACACTACACTACACTACAATACACTACACTACACTACAATACACTACACTACAATACACTACACTTCAATACAATACACTACACTTCAATACAATAAAATACAATACACTACACTACAATACACTACAATACACTACAATACACTACACTACAATACACTACACTTCAATACAATACACTACACTTCAATACAATAAAATACAATACAATACAATACACTACACTACAATACACTACACTACACTACAATACACTACACTACAATACAATACACTACACTACACTACAATACACTACACTACACTACGATATACTACAATACAATACACTACACTACACTACAATACACTACACTACACTACAATACACTACACTACAATACACTACACTTCAATACAATAAAATACAATACACTACACTACAATACAATACACTTCAATACAATAAAATACAATACAATACACTACACTACACTACAATACACTACACTACACTACACTACAATACACTACACTACACTTCAATACAATACACTACAATACACTACACTACACTACACTTCAATACACTACACTACATAATGTTTTTAAAATGTTTTCTTAAGCGTATGAGAGCCTCAAACTCGTCTCAGACTGTAAGAGTTAAGATTTGACAAGAAATGTTGCTTCTAGGCAACAAACATATTTCTGCAAATTCTCATAACAAATAAAATGACATAGAAATGTTAAAAAAGAGGTTTAAAATTGTCCACTAAGAGGTGGACACATGCTTTTTATTGACTTATTATTAAGTCTGTTGTTGGGCAACGTCGTGCAGTTCTTTACTCTGAATACAATAAACGTGAGGTGATGGCAGGAAGCCGAGGCGAGGATGAGGAGCAGCGGAGGCAGTGTCCGAGTTTGATTGTTGATTTAGATCAAATCTGGTCAAGTCTTACCATCCGAGACGAGTTTAAGGCCATCGTACGCTTAAGAAAACATGTTTTCAAGAATATCACTTGCTCTTGAAATGATTCTTAAGAATGAAATTAAAAAACACATTTAAAAAGATTTTCTTTCTTAAGACACCTTCGTGAGTCCGGCCCCAGGTGTGTTGGTGCTGTGATGTCTGAAGCTTGGTGGGTGTTGTCCTGCTTCCTGCGAGGCCAATTTCCCTTCGGTTCCTTTTGTTATTTCATGTTCTCGTCTTTCAGAAAGACTCAGATCGGGTTTGGATTGTCCACTGGCCATTGTGGGCACCTGCTATGTGAGAAAGCTGACCCAGAAAAGTGGTTGTTGATCAGAGGAACATGCTGAAAAGGCTTTGTTCTCCAGTGTAAGGCTGTGGATCCTCACCTTGAAAACTATTACCAGCCTGAGCCCTGAGACTCCAGTCAGAACCTCATTAATGTAGCATCACCTGTGCTGTTAGTTTGCAGTACACACTTACAAAAAGGTGGTTCTTGAAGGGTTCTTTGGTAAGGGAAATGGTTCTGTGTACCAGAAAGGGTTCTTCTATTGTTATGATGAAGCTTGCCACAGTAGCCCTTTTGGCTGCTATATAGAACCATTTTCGAAAAAGGTGCTATAAAGAACCATCTGCAGCACATTTGCCATCAATCTGAAGAACCGTATCATGATGCAGAGAACAAAGGGTTCTTTGACTGTTCATGGTTCTACATAGAACCAATTCCTTGACTAAAGAGCCCTTGAAGAACCAGTGTTTTTAGGTGTGTAGACATTTTTCATAAGGGATTTTATTTTTATCAATTTTTCAAATGTATTTGTTGGATTAAATGAAGGTTGTTTTACTTATTACACTGTGTCTTCTGAGTTAAGTCAGTCTGAGGACTCTGAGTGGACCCAACTCATCTTATTAGTTTAGTTAAAGGTTCTCTTCAGTTACATTTTTTAGTTCTGCATCTCAGTTACATTGAACCCCCTGAGGATTTGTGCTTAAATAAGTGAGGATTACTTACCTTCCTGTAGTGGATATCAGTTAATCTGGGAAAGCTGTTTATACTAAAAGTTTGTTACCTAATTTTGTGGGAAGGACAAACTGAAAAAAGACAAGTAATACATGGTGGAGTTACCCAGAGTTCCCAGCAGGTTTCTTGATTTCTGTTTATTAGTTTTCCTTCAGATGCTGTTTTCAAACGAACAACATGTCCATGTGTTATACTTAGCAGTAGAACCTGAGAGGGAGTGTGTTCTCCTGAAATACCATCCCGGCTGTGATCTGGTGTCCGTAGATCATCACAGCCGTGATGTTATTGGTGATAACTCCCTCCTTGAGTGTCTCTACTGCTTTAATACAGCAGTTAAATAAATACAGTAAGAAATGAATAAACTGGCCGTGAACGCGGCTTTAATATGTTTTAATGTTCAGCTCCTTCCTCCTAATTAGAGCCCCTTAACGAGCAGCTCGTTGCTACGTCAGAGTAACGAGCTCCGCCCACTCGCTGCACAGCCGGCAGTTCGTTCTCCAGCTCCTTACGCTAAATTCCCAAACTGGCGTCTCCACTGAGCAGCTTTTCAGTCGGCAGCTGTGACAGAAGAACAGCTGAACAACCTGGAATCAGCCAGAAATGAACCCAACACCATTCGCCAGACGTGTCTGATCTTCAGAGTCTGACCAGATCAGACTGAGCCGTAAAACTGACCCAATATCAGGTTCAGCTCAGTTTGGTCAGTTTGTCCAGATCAGTATTAATGTTGTTTTGTTCCAGCCGGTCTGTAAAGCTTCTTACAGCCCGTTTAGTTTGGCGAATGGTGTTGGGTTCATTTCTGGCTGATTTCAGGTTGTTCAGCTGTTCTTCTGTCACAGCTGCCGACTGAAAAGCTGCTCAGTGGAGACGACAGTTTGGGAATTTAGCGTCGTCTCGTCTTCAGAGTCGGACCAAATCGGCTGTCGGTCAGATGTGGTCTTAACAGCGTCCGTTTTCTGTTTGTGGCAAAGCGAGAGGTAAAAACATTCACATGGGTTGAGCCAGGGTTCTGAAAAATAATACATTAAAAAACTAAGAAGTGTGTAACATGACGGACTTAAAATTCTAAATACAATAAACATCAGACTTATTGTTCATATAATAAACAACATAAGATGTAGATTGGTCTTTTGTTAGCTTGCTCTTTAATGTTTAACTCATACTTTTAGGTCTGGCACAAATAAATCTTTAATAATAATAACATTAATAGTCTTTATTAATATAGCACATTTCATACAGTCAATGCATCTCAAAGTGCTTACAGTACAACAAAACAACAACAGATGAAGAGTGAAAAAGATAAGAACAGAACTAACAAATAAAAAATCCAGCAAATCAAATGAATAACAGAAAAGGGGCACACAATGCACGAGACAGGGAGGGTCCTAGAAATAAAAGATTAAAGCCATTTAACGAAGGAATCACATTTTTAAGACAAAAATGCTTGAAAGGAATAAATTAGAAGAATAGATAAAATAAATAATATAAATTTAATTGCGCTATTTTATGTCGTTTATATTAATAATAAGGCAGGTTGTGTTGGACAAAAAAAAAACATTTTATAATAACATTTTTCAAATCCTTGTTTAAAGAAAAAAGGCTATAAAAGATTTTTTTTCTGTGATCCAAGCCCCTGTGAGAGTCACCAGTGGTGATAATGGCAGGACAAACTCGGTTTAAACTGCGTTTACACAATGAGTTGTTCTTTAATTAGTTGGTTGTGTGTCGATTTAGACTTTAAGAAAGCTTTCGAGTGTTCATCAGAAATCCCTGTGGCAGATTGCAGTAATCTGTAACATCCCTCAGCGCTACATCTGCATCTTCAAAAATCTGTAGCCTCAAGCTGCTACATAAAGAGGGGCAAATTTCAAAGGCCAGATGAATTTCTTCTACATGAGCGTCAGTCAGGAATGCCGTCTTTCTCCACTCCTCTTTCTCCTTGTGATCAACTTCATCATGAAACGAACAGTGGACAAACTAGGATGCAGCATTCCGTGGAAGGACCAAGTCCATCTCACCGACTAGGATTTTGCAGATGACATTGCACTGCTTGCTCAAACAAAGCCAACCCTCCAAAAAATGACCACCAGCATTGAGAAAGAAGCTGAGAAGGTTTGTTTAAGAATCAGTGCAGAGAAGCCAAAGATCATGAGTGTCAACCATGAAACACGGAAGAGGGTTACGATAGGGAACCAGCTCGGCAACATCATGGCTAAAGATGGGGGCACAGAGGTGGACGTCAACTGTAGGATCGGCAAGGCATCGGCAGTGTGGATCGGCAAGGCATCGGCACTGTGGATCGGCAAGGCATCGGCACTGTGGATCGGCAAGGCATCGGCACTGTGGATCGGCAAGGCATCGGCAGTGTGGATCGGCAAGGCATCGGCAGTGTGGATCGGCAAGGCATCGGCAGTGTGGATCGGCAAGGCATCGGCACTGTGGATCGGCAAGGCATCGGCACTGTGGATCGGCAAGGCATCGGCAGTGTGGATCGGCAAGGCATCGGCAGTGTGGATCGGCAAGGCATCGGCACTGTGGATCGGCAAGGCATCGGCAGTGTGGATCGGCAAGGCATCAGCAGTGTGGATCGGCAAGGCATCGGCAGTGTGGATCGGCAAGGCATCGGCACTGTGGATCGGCAAGGCATCGGCAGTGTGGATCGGCAAGGCATCGGCACTGTGGATCGGCAAGGCATCGGCAGTGAGGATCGGCAAGGCATCGGCAGTGTTCCACCGGCTGCGACAAATCTGGTCCGCAACATCGATCACTGCCGTAACTAAGATCCACCTGTTCAACACCGTCATTATCCCACCAGCCATCTACGCCAGTGAGACCTGGAAGCACATGAAGCAGATCGCTGAGAGCCTTAATATATTCCAGCAGTCACCTACCATGACCACTTCATGTATGAGGAGGTTTGAAGAAGAGCAGGCGCTCGTAGGTTGGACACTATTGTCACAGAGCACAAGTGTTTGGGCTCGCATGTCCTTCATCTATCAGACAGCCGTCATCCAAAAATTGTGATGCGCTGGACACCACTGAATGGAAACAGAAAGATTGGCCGACCATTGAACACCTGGCAGAGGACATTCCAAACAGACCTTAAGAGCATTGATAACCACTGGGAAGACGTGGAAACCATTGCTGCTACTCGACTCCACTGGCGAATGCTTGTTGCCTGTTGTGCCGAGAGGAACTAACGTACTAACTAACTGTGTGTAGTCAGCTCAGTGACGCATGTAACGCTGTGGCAGGACAACCTTCTGAATGTTCAGTAGTTATTGAAGTAACTTCTGAAAACTTCTAATTAACTGAAATTGGTACGTTAATAGAGTAACATGATGAGCTTGTGGCTTATCTGGTGAGTTTCCTCAGAGCTGTAAGGATTCTCTTGTACGTGTGGATGTAAGTCAAACATGCTGGTGTCTTCTCTCCTGAGTCCTGTTGGAAAAGCCCTCACTCACACAGACTGATGATAATGCTAGATCATGTGTCAGGCTCCGGTCCTCATGAGCCCAGGCACTGCCGACTTCAGCTCACTGCCTCGTTACACACACCTGAGTCAGCTCATCATCTACCTCGGGCTTTATGAACTGAATTCAGAGCGGTAGATGAGGGTAAACGCTGATCTCCGCAGCACTTCGGCCTGGAAGGTCCACAGTTTGACTCGCCTGTGGTGGAGATGAATAAAGAAGTCTGCTCGGTCACGCTTGGTAAACATAAACATCCTGCAGTTACTATAGAGAATGGAATGAGTAACACCAAATTATAGCAAGAAACAGCAAAGTAGTGAGATCATAGAGAAACCACAGAGGCCAGAACACACACACACACACACACACACACACATCTGCCGTACTGTATTTGTTTGAAAGTGACTTTTTTAAGCATGTTTAAATGTGGAGGTCTGGCTCGTTGTGCACGTTATGTTCAAAGAAGGCCATCAAAACGTAGCAAGTTAATGGATGTGCTGCTAAAATGAATGGTTTAATCGGTTTGATCAGGTGCTGCATAATTATAATAAAAATTTCAGATTTGTGGGAATCTTTGTGTTGTGTTGTGCTAAACCATGCAAAGCTACATTTTCCTCCTTGTAGCAAGCATGACTAAAGAGAACGCATCATCGATATTGGGTGGTCAGCTGTGGATGACGTGTGGTGCTCCTTTGTAGGCGGTCAGCATAGATATGGGCAGTTTAATAATAATAGTAGTGCCTGTCGCTCCTTAGGCAACAATAAACAGGAGCTGGCTTAAGAGGGACGAACATCTCCACACATCTTTTCATCTTTTCAGGACTCCTGTTCATCTCTGTTTGGGTTTGGCTCCATTGTTCTTTAACTGAACCCTTTAGAACTGACCTGGAGTTGCAGGCTGAATGTCTGATAGAGGTGGGCGATATGGCAAAAACGAAATATCGCGAGATTTCAGTACATTTTAGTGATACATACTACTTATTTTTTCAGATATCTGATCAGTTAGAACAGAGAAAATAGAAGTATGTTTAAAAAAATACTATGAAAAACTGTGAACATGATTTTTATTCAGTATTTGGCACTAAATCCAGTGAAACAGGACTATCTTTGTTATTTATAATGAAACATGCAGTTTTCAAGTCGCACACACAGACCTTGTGACTTCTGTGTATATGAGTTAGACCAATCAGAGGCAGCCAAACCTCCATGTGTTGTGACATCACAACTACGACATACTGGCTGTCTGGTACACTATACTCAGGAGTCGGGCCGCAAGCCTTATTTTACAGAAAATAATTGCAATTTAAGATCATAGTCGTGACATTAGACAGAAAAATTGTTCAGCCCTGGCTTGAGCCTGCTTGTCTTTGGTGTAAGCAGGACCCAGGCACCCTTAGCCATGTTTTGGACATGCCCAAAATTGCAGAATTTAATACATTTCCACATATTTGGAACGCCTGATCTCCTGACAGCTTTATTCAGGGGTCCAGAAGTTACACGAGTACCTTCAGATCAGTCAGAGGTCATAGACTTTCCGCGTTACTGGCCAGGCGTATGGTCCTCTGTAGGTGGATCTCATCTCATAAAAACTGGATCAAAGGTTATGGTACATCTTAAGCTTGGACATTTTGAAGTATATGAGTTGTATTAATGCTGGAAACTGGAAAATGTTTTTGACACATTTCGAGAGTCTTCTCGCTGATGAAACGTTGCATCATAAATATATATTATCCTCTCTTTTGTCTTCCTCCTCTTTGTTTGTCTGTTTGTTTCTTTCTTTCTCGACTTTTGCTAGGTCGTCCACATCCTTTTACTGCTCTGTTGTGGCAAAAATAAGCAAATATACAATAATCCTCCTCTACAGTAAAATAAAGCTCTGCTGATCCTTCAACACAGTTTAACAGTAAATGGTCTTAAACGCTGGAGTTAATGTAGAACTGCTGATTCACCCTTTAACCCTGAAGATCAGCGCAGACGGCTGGTCACCATAGCAACACAGACAACAGTCTCGCCCAGCTAGTAGCAACGAAACGGCAAAGAGAGAGATTTAAGACGAACATCGATAATTTGGAGACGAATGGACTGATTAGTGTTTATAATCACTCCAGCTGGTTTCCTGATACGTTTAATCTGCAGTGAGAAACTGGCAAACACTGAAAAGATGTGAGGCTGAAGTTTCTCATTCGCCAGCTTCTCGTTCAAATTTTCCATTCAACCTTAACTGGCACAGCAATAACATTCTGACTTCAGCCTCATTGAAAGTCGAACGTTTAGAGACGTTTTACACGAAACTGTTTTACTTTAGTGGAAAAGTTTCCTGCTGGAGATGTGAGAAAAGCAGTTATAGCTGAGCTGAAGATTAAAGCGGAGCAGAGTGCGTCTGAGTTTTCCTTTATTTTATTATTTATTTTTTTATTTCCTTTATTTTTGTAGCCTATATTTGGACATCAGCCAATACTGAGACACAGTTACAGCCAATATGGCAAAATAAACAATAAAATGTGGCTCCCAAAGTGGTTTGATTTTAATTGAAAGGATCTTCTTAGGATTTGGGTTGCGACCCCTGAGGTAGGCTTTAGAACATGTGTAAGTGGGGGATTCCTGTCGGGGGTGTTTAGGGGCCAGGGCGTATTTGTGCATGGATATTGAAAAGTCAATGAAATATTTGAACAATCATACATAAAGCTTGCGTGCTCTCATGCTCATAGCCTTTCTAATGACAGCGCTAGGGCTCACTGTAGAGGCCTGCTTGGTCACTGGTAAACAAAAATATCCGTCTGTTGCTGCTGAGAATGGGATGAGTAATGCCAAATTACTTTAACAAAGACCACAGACGCCAGAACACACGCACATCCACAGATACATCTCGATGTGTTTTTGTTACAGTGAAAGGTCCAGACTCAGTCACTCAACCTCGCCCACACTCTTACCACCAGCCAGACGTGCGCACTTTTCCACTCTCACCACCGTGAACCTGGAAGGAGGCTCTGGAAGGGAGTTCAGGCCAGGCGTGGGCGCAGCTCGGCTTTATTTCCGTTGGAAAAAAATGATGTTACTCATAAGACACTAATGTCAAAAGTGCACAGTGGATATAAAAACATTAGGTTTATGCTTTAAAAGCGTAAGGGTTAATAATTTCATATCTTCTCAGGCAGCAAAGCTAAAACCTCCATCTGGAAAACCATTTCTGCTGTTGTGTATGAGCGCATATAAAACGTGTTTGTGTATTATGTTGCCGCGGCAGCCAGGTTTTGCCGTTAAACGCTCTTGGCACTTTAATTGGTCCAATCTCAGCAGTACTGTTTTTTTTCCTACTTGTCCTTCAGAATTGCTTCTTGGCAAGAGAGCCTCGCATAATCATGGTTTTTGAGATGGCATGACCCCAAGATTGGTTTGTTTCTTTTATTTTTATGTACCATTTTTTTTAGCCATTCTTCTCGCTATGAGTTTTGACAAGTTGGACTTTGGGCAACTTAAAGCTACATAAAGTTTTTGGGGATTTGGAGAACTCTCTGCTGGAAATGTGTACCTGCATGCTTCCTTTTGAGTCTATATGTATGGCACTAATGAGTAAGGACATACGGCGTGGTGTGAAAAACTACCTCTGACTTTGAAATGATTATTTCAGACTTTACAGGGCAACTCGCAGCAGCTCACCATATTTTAGCCTATTTGTATTTCTCCTGTGTCAGTGATGCAGTAAAAACATTCTACATAGTGTAGCTTAACCACTGTTGCAGTGGTGCACATCTTTATAAAGAAGAAATCAAGTGATTTTTCAGAATTTCTGTGTAATTCTGTGTGTGAGGTGTAAACAGAGAGATCCAGAGTGGGTTTGGTGTGAAATGGTTCAGATGTCTTTACAAGGGTGGTGATAGGAACCAGACGTCGCCATGACATTTACATTTACGTCATTTGGCAGATGCTCTGATCACAGTTTGATCATTTTACACAGGGAGGTGAAGGTGGTGTTAGGAGTATTGCCCAAGGACTCTTATTGGTATAGTGTAGGGTGTTTACCCAGGTGGGGCACTGAACCCCAGTCTACAGCGTAGTAGGTGAAGGTGGTGTTAGGAGTCTTGCCCAAGGACTCTTATTGGTATAGTGTAGGGTGTTTACCCAGGTGGGGCACTGAACCCCAGTCTACAGCGTAGTAGGTGAAGGTGGTGTTAGGAGTCTTGCCCAAGGACTCTTATTGGTATAGTGTAGGGTGTTTACCCAGGCGGGGCACCGAACCCCAGTCTACAGAGGCAGAGGTGTTACCCACTACACTAACCAACCACACTACAACACAAATATAGACCATTTATTTACACGTCTTCTGAATTGCTTATAAATGGCTTGTAATGGCTTATGAAAATATACATTTTGATCGAATCATCAAATAATGTGAATGACTTTGTTTACACCTTTTAATTATGATTTTCAGTGGAATTTCCCTTAAGTTGCTTGGCTGGTTGATTGCTTTGTGTTTTCCTGCTCTGTTCATCTCACAATATAAAGTAGGGCTGAACGATTTGGCCAAAATGTCTCACTGCAATTTGTTTCTGAACAATATCATAATAGCAATTTAAATGCAATTATTGTCTGTAAATGAATTTCCACGCCTGTTTATGGGTAAAAAGAGCAGCATATCCACTTTTTTGGCGTGAAACTTGAACGCTGAGCACGTCAGAGTACCAGTTAGTTGCGATAGTTGTGATGTCACACATGCAGAACATTTATAGTGTTTTGTAGTTTCTGATTGGTCTAACTTATCTACAGGCAGTTCACCAGCTCTGTGTTATTAGGTTAAATCTCCCTTAATAGTCAACATGTCCATTTCCATTATTTATCAGATCTTAATCCTGGTGGTTCTATTGGTCTTTTTTCAGCAGGGCTAATAAGTGGTCTTTGTCATGTTGTTAGTATTACTTTGTGGTTTCTGTAACGTAGTGGTTGTCACATTCACCTCACACGTGAAAGGTCCCAGGTTCGAAACCAGACAGAAACCAATGAGACCTTCGGGCGGTCCCGGGCTGGAGGTCAGGGAACCGGCCTTGCAACCAGAAGGTCACCGGTTCTATTCCCTGAGCCGACAGTATGTGACTGAGGTGCCCCTGAACAAGACACCTAACCCCCGGGCTCCATGGGCGCTGTGGATAGGGCTGCCCACCACTCTGGGCAAGTGTGCTCACTGCCCCCTAGTGTGTGTTTGTTCACTAGTGTGTATGTGGTGTTTCACGGCACGGAAGTGAAATTTCCCTCTTGTGGAACTAATAAGGGTCACTTAATCTCCAGGCTGCTGGGTGCCAAAATGATTGGCTTGCACGCTTGGTCATTCTCATTAACCTGGACTTAATAAGATTTAAGGATTAAACAGATTCTCACTTAAATACAGGATGACAGCCATAACAGTATATCAGTATCAGAACAGTGCATAAACATGATCTTATCTACAGCCACAAAAGGGTTTAGACATGCTCCAAAAACAAAGAAACAAAGAAAGAAAGAAAGAAAGAGAGAGAGAAAGAGAGAAAGAACACTAGCAGGTCTTAAATTTCAGTTTTGTTCCAGATTAATCTGAGTCACTAGGGTGTGTCGCCGGACAAACTCGAAATACTAAACCATCTGATGATGGGTGGAAATTGTGCTTAGTGGCTACAGTTGTATGGACACCCTCAGTACAATGACGTGCTTGATTTTGTAAGTGACAAAGAAGTTAACCCATTCTGTACAGGGAGCAAACCTAAATATGACCATATCTGCTCATTTTACTGCAAACTTTCTGTTTATTTGCTGAGTTTAACATATTGGCAACATTAGAAACATTAAATATACTCTATGTAAACTAAGTATAAACTTTTGCACAGGTCACAGTTTGTTTTGTTTTTTTAATTCACTATATTAAATTCAGCAAATAAAGTGTATATTAGGATGTGCACAACATTGTGTATTAAAATGTGCAGAAGTTAGATTACATGCTTTGACAGATTGAAAGTTTACGCAGTGGCAAATTATGTACCAACATGGAAAAGGACCAACATGGAAAATCTATATAGAGGAAATTTCTGATCTAAATGCATCACACGTAATTAACATTGCTCTTTGTTTTACCAGAGGAGGTCTGGGAATGTTATCTGTGTTCATTTGACTGGCCAACAGCCTGGATTGAAACATTATCACTTGGAAGTTTATGCAACAGGTGCCACACAATCAATAACAACAGACTAGCATTAGGCCAGTAAATTGGGGTCATTTAACTTACCAAATGGTACCCAACAGCGCAGAAAACGAGCTGCTTTATAAGAGGAAGTTTCAAGATATTTCATTTTCCTTCTCCGTGTAATTCAGCCATCATCAAAAATGTGGATTTCGGTAGTTGCGTCATGATTAAGGATTAATAAATTGGATTAATACATTTATAACTAACTAATCCAACTCCAATAAGGCTTCAGAGGCATATGAGCAGCACAAGTAATGCAAATCTTAAACCCTTTTGGAGCTGGATTAGTTTTATCCCCTGTAATTTGAGTGATCACCAGTGATATCTGTGTATATATTTTAATCCAGTACAAATCTGCAGTGTCTTGCTTTTACAGGCATGCTAAGTAATAATTTTGGCCGGTTACCTTCCAGTTACCTGTAATTGGTCGAACTCAGAGCTGCCTCTGTAGTAGTGGTAGTAGTAGTCCTGTTCAAATTGATATAACAATAATTTAATGGTAATTTTGAACTTTCTTTTTGAAATAAGGATTTAAAAAAAGTTGCTTTCAAACAATTAAATGTGTATCTAATATCAAACAAGTTATATGTGAAGTTTCAGTCAGGTTTTCATTCTAACCACAGTACAGAGACAGTGTTGGATCTTCCTCTGAATGACCTCAGGCTCAGTGCTGATGCATAAACTGCTTCTATTCTGGTTTTATTGGATCCAGATTTTGATGCCATTTATCACAAGATTCTGATCTACTGTCTTGAATGCTGTGTTGGGCTCACAGTTTTAGAATGGTTTAATTCATATTTAGGTAATAGGCAGTTTCTGGTTTCAGTGAGAAATCATTCATATATAAAAAATGCTTTTTTGGGGGTTCCACAGGGTTCGGTTTTAGGGCATTTGCTTTTTCTGTTTGTTAGCTCTAGGTGATATCAATAGGAAACATGACATGTTTTTCATAGCTGTGCTGACGACACGCAAGTATACATTTCCATTCCTTCCGATGATCATGACTCTGTACACAAACTAGCCAGTATGTCAGACATTTCTAATTTCACAAAATTTTCAACAACTAAATCACGAGAAAAACTGAAATACTGATCCTGGGTACTAAAACTCAGAGAAAGCTGAGACTAAATGTCTCTTCTAAACATTTGGATTATGACTCCCGACTGAACTAAACCTGGCTTTAACGCAGAGGGAGGTGGTCGGATTTCTCGCTCATTCCTGTGTGTTTTTGTTTTGTGCCTCCAGACTATCCGGGTGCTGCACTTCCGCACTTCCCAGTTCCACCCTTTGCGTTCCGTCAACATTATATTATAAATGAAATATTCAGAAAATCGATTTTTGACATTTATGAATCGATTCAGAATCAAATCTGCCTCTCGATGCATCTAAGAGTCGAGTTTTTCCCGCACCCCTATTGCTCAGTCATTTTCATTTGGAATTGACTGTAAGAGGAGGGGATCAGTTCCTGGCTCTCTAAAAGACTTCGACTAACAGGGAAACATCATAAAGACGTTGGTAATTTATTGAAGGGGTGTGTTTATGGTCATAATAGAGGAATCCAGCTCATTCTGACTAAAAATGCTGGAAGTCAACATGCATTTGCTTCAGTAGGATGGAGAGAATTACTGCCTTTTTTGTTTGCTTTCAAGTAAGAAAGAAATATGGCCCATTAGTTTTATTGCTTGGAGAGGAAGTCGTGTTCCCTTCTCAATTTGAGCTTTCTGGGCAGCTATGAGAACTTCACTGATTTTCCCTCAAAGCCATGTATTTCATTAGAATCAGATACCAGCTGCTCTTCTTTGGCACACCAGGCATGTGTAGTATACGAGAGCATGGAGGCGTGAGCTGATCGATGATCATATCACGAGTCTCTGATGGATTTCTTCTGTTGCCATGGCATCATGGTATTTTTTTTTTTTTTGTGACCCTTATTAGTCCCACAACGGGGAAATTTCACCTCCGCATTTAACCCGTCCGTGAAGTGAAACACCACATACACACTAGTGAGCGCACACACACTAGGGGGCAGTGAGCACACTTGCCCGGATCGGTGGGCAGCCCTATCCACGGCAACCCGGGAGCAGTTGGGGGTTAGGTGTCTTGCTCAAGGACACCTCAGTCATGGACTGTCGGCTCTGGGGATCGAACCGGCAACCTTCTGGTCACAGGGCCCCTGACCTCCAGCCCACGACTGCCCCTAAATGCCAGCTGGGAGCACAATTTCAGTCTTGATCGACTCCGATCTTGGCCAGTTACAATCATGCATCCTTAGTTTTGCACTGGAGCTACAGACTAATGCAGCTTAATATAGGCTTGAGCTAACTGACGATATCATGGACCGCTGATGGATTTCAACTGACGCAATTGCCAATTCAGGATAACATCCCCTTGGAATTCTAAGGTTCTGTCTGCGTTCTGAGCACTTCTGAGATATTGAGCTTCAAAGATTTTCCACTCCAGGCAGCAGAACTGATGTGGAACACGGCTCTTTAATACAGGAAATTGACACCCTAAACTTATTCTAAAATTTCAAAATCAGTATCCTATCAAATCTGTAAATTATTTTTTTTTTTTTTATGGAACAGATCAAATGCAGATAGAACCTCCTATCTTTAGAACTCACTTTCTGCCTGGAATTATAAGGTTCTGTCTGGCAAAACATGAAAAGAAGCAAAAGTTCTCAAGGAACACAAACTGTTTACTTGGACAGTGTCTGCATGTCTCAGAGCATTAATGCTATACTTTTTATAATATGTTTGACATTTATTAATATGATGTATTTATTATGAAATTTTCTCATAAAACAGCACAAATGATCCTTTTTCTTATCCAAAAAGCACTGCAGATTAAATATGAAGGTCAATGCTAAATACTCTGTCCACTGCAGAGGCCAGTCTTAGGTAGGAACCACCAGCTACTGTAATAAGCTATCCCAGCAGGTCAGTGTAGCAGGTCAGTCAGAAGACCATGTGAGGTTTGGTTTTATATCAGAAATGTGACTCTTAGTGTCTTAAAAACGTCTTAGTTTAGGAGAAAGAAGAAAAAGAAAAGATGGGTGGAGAGATTTAATTCGCCTGTATGTTGGAATTAATTCAAATATATATTTAATTACCATTACGGCTTTATATATATAAAATTTAAGATAATAAGACTTTTTAAAGAGCTGTAAGAAGGCAGAGTTTCAGCAACATGTTTTCATGTTTCATAAAGTTTTATAAACTTTTTTTTGCAGTCACTGAGTGGAGCGGTGACATCACAAAGAGGCAGAACCTGATTGGTCCGCTTGGGTGTGCTCAAAGTGCTGATTGGTTGGCAGATAGAACCTCATAGAACTAAGTTGGAGTTTGACTTTCTAGATAGAACCTTTTTTTTGTAGATGAAGAGACTGAAAAAAACCACCTCACAGAATAAGAATCTGTGAAAAATTAAATTTTGACAAAAATGTCAGAACCTCGTAATTCCAAGTGGACGATAAGCGAAGTGACTATAACGCTGCGCTACGTCGGCCTTCTTAGCCTCGACCTTAACAATACACCACGGTCTCGTTTAGGCACTCGTGCTTCGCAGTGATAAAGTATCATTTACGAACTTGGTCACTAATATGAGGAAGACCGTAACATTTTACAGTCCTGTTAGATTATAAAAGCAGCTTTTTATTGAATTGTTAGTCTGTATGTAATCTTCCTCTTCCTGGGCTGAGGTGGAATGAGTATCCAGTTGGTAATTTCAGTATATCAGAAGTACCTTTCAGGTACCTAGACTATATATCAGAATATAAATCTAAATCACACTCTCCATTTATCACACACTGCGCCAAATTTCACACCAAAATCCACATTTCTTTACCAAAGTGCTTTAATATAGATATATTTCTGTACAATATGTTTTTTATAGATATAGTTATATTAAAATTGTACACAAAAACACAACTTTTAACAAGCTGACAGTCTTAGATACCTGAGCTTTTGACACAGGTACATGTAAAATATTTTGTAATATGCTCACATTTTTACTCATGCTTAGATAACAAAGATGCGATCAACCACACTTGATCATATTTCTTGGTATGCTGATGTTTAACTCATGATGGTACGCATGACGATTTGCAAGGGCCCGTATGTGGGTCACACCTCAGGACCTCATGCTCATAACTGCATAGCTTACATATTAGTTTTAGTGTAGTACTGAATAAATTAACTGAATTACAAGCCTTACAATTAACTCCACAGACCCGACAGAGGATCATGACTCTTAAAACGCCACCATTATGCAATCGGTGCTCAGTGTAGGTACAGATTAATGCACCTTAGGGTGTCGAGGTGCAAAGGAGCAAAAGAGGTTAATGACTGAATAATAAACCAGCAGTTTAAGAGCTTAGGAAATGCCTGCAGTCTGTAATATGGCACAGAGCAAGCTTTAGTCCCTGGTTCTCTGTTGGCGAGTCCGTGTGTTAGATGGTGAAGGTGCTGGTGTCCATGTCGCCTGACTCTTCTGACTGTGCGTTACTTTGCGTACGTGGTTTGAGCGAGATCTCCACCGCGGGTTGTTCTGTGCCTTGCCGGTAGCGTCTCCCGGTCTGACCACAGCGCTTGGCGATCTTGAGCACGTGCTCTTTGAAGGATGAACCGATGAAGATGTATAGCACGGGGTTCAGGCAGCAGTGCGTGAGGGCGAGGCTCTCCGTCACCTGATTGGCCCGGTCGAGTCCTTTGCTCACCTCGCAGTCAGTCACAACAGCGTAGATGACATCCATCGCCCGCACAAGCTTCACCACGTTGTAGGGCAGCTGGGTCAGGAGAAACACTCCGACCACGGCTATCAGAACTCGAAAAGCCTTCCACCGCCTTCCTCCTCTCATCCCGGAGGTTGCCGCCTGGCTCAGGGCCCTACCGACCTTGCAGTAACAGAACATCATCACCAGGAACGGCAGCACGAAGCTCAGAGACACCTCCAGAAGCTCCAGGGTGGCTTTCGCTGGTCTCGCCAAGCTGGAAGGGTACACAGCCCTGCAGGCTTTACGCCCGCTCGAGTGGTGCTTGACCGTGGCCAACACCATGTCTGGCAAACCGAAGATGCAGGCGGCCATCCAGACCAGCAGGCACACCATCACCCTCTTTCTGCGTGGGTTACCTGCAGGTGGGCTGGTGGAGCCTTGGGTTAGCGCGCGGTAACGGTCCACACTAATGCAGGCTAGCAGCAGCATGCTGCAGCTGAAGTTGGTGGCGTAGAGGGCCGAGGTGATCTTACAGGCCGGCACGCCGATCTCCCAGCCGTTGACGGCGTCCGCCGCCCAGAAAGGCAGGGTCATGAGGAGGAGGAGGTCGGCGAAGGCCAGGTTAAGGATGAAGACATCCGTCAGCGTTCTCAGGCGCTTGCGGGATAGGTAGACGAAGACCACCATGGAGTTCCCGGCCAGGCCCACCACAAGCGCTAGGGTGTACACCACAGGAAGGAAGATACCGGCGAAGGTGCGGACTTCCTGTTTGTCGCACACCGTGTGGTAGAATTCGTCGTAGTCCTCGTCTTCATTGTAGCTGTGGTTGGAACTGTGATTGTAATGGTATTCAAAGTCGTAATCTGGATGGGAGCCCATAATGACCTGGAAGAAAGAAGAGTCACAAAGTTGTTGGAACAGACTGTGCAGTGCTTTTCCCTCGAAACATCTTTATGTCCAGAGGCTGTACCTGTAGCTCAGGACTGTGCTGGAAACAAGATATCATTGTCTTGATAGTCAAGATGTAATTTCTGAACTGCCCTCACTCCTGGATATGTTCAGTGTTAGCAAACGTTTCCCAACTTTTTGAGCAATATCTCAAGTGTAGTCACAGGTAGAGTAAAGCAGCTTCAGTTCTAGTGTTTATAGTCATTGTAGTCCTTCACATAGTTATAAGGAATCCAGAGGTTGGTCAAATCAAGCGGAAATGAATGACACAGCAGCACCAACCACTAGAAAAAGAGACCACATGATGTACAAAATGCCCAAAAGTTGTGTAGTTTGAGGTTGTAAGGTAAAATAGCAGTTTTTTTACTAGTTTTTTTGCTGGAAAACAAAACAAAACCACACAAAAATGATTTTTGGGATTCAGAAGTTGTAATTCCTCTGCTTTGGGTAATAAACTGCATCACATAGTGAAATTTAGTACTGCAAGCATACTGTATGAACATTAATGAGATCCTGCCACTGTGGGTTTCCTCCCTTTCAGTGACCCACACAAAAACTACTGCACTGCTAAAAGCACCCACTTTTGGGAACTTTTACATTGAATATCTGCGTTTTTACGTTGAAACAATTGGGAGATATGGCACAAATGTAATGCCAGGAAGTTTTCATAATAATCACAATGTTCATTTTTTCTGTCACCTTTGTTACCATATTGGGACATATTTTTGCAGGATTTGTCAGGATAATGATATATATTGTTATATTGCCCTGCCCTACGCTGAGCTGCACCACTTGTTCTTGGGATTACCACTTTTTAGATGAACTGACAGTAAAGTTATCTTAAATTTTTAATTTGTGCTTATATCCTTTCTAACATCAGTGCTATCTGCTTAAAACATTTACATCCAGCTCTGCTCTAGTGGACTGTGCTGACCAGTAGCTGTGGTAGGAGAAGCGGTTCTCCTTTCTTTACCCTTCTACTTGGAGAAAGACCTGGAATTTCTCGTCACATGTATTTTGGAGAATGTGGACTCGGATGCCAGCGCGATTTATTACGTGTTGTAAAAGCCAAAATACAGCGCTGCCTTTGGAGACCTGCACTTTGCAGTATTTGGGTCCAGCTAACCAAACCTTGTCCATCTAATCACAGTCTTCAGAATCATGATGTCATCCTCTACACTAAAAAATGGCTCGTCAGTTCTTCATGTGGTAACAAGTAAATCGACCACCTTTGTTCAGACTAAATAAATGCTTTGAATGAGTTGAATCAAACTGCTTTAATCATTTGTGACCATGTAAAGTCTTTTCTCGCATCTCCAGCAGGAAACTTTCCCACAACAGTAGAACAGTTTCTAGTAAAACGTCTCTCAATGTTCGTCTTTTTACGAGGCTGAAGTCGCTTCTCATTCTCCAGCTTCTTGATCACATTTTCCCGATCCACCTTATATGATGCCTGAGGCACCAGAGTGTAACCCCTGCACCATTTAAGGTGGAATGGGAGAATTCAAACGAGAAGCTGGCGAATGAGAGACCGCTTCAGCTTTGTGACTTTTTAGTGTTTGTGAGTTTAAACGCATCAGGAAACCAGCTGGAGTGATTATAAACGCTAATCAGTTCATTCGTCTCCAGATTATCGATGTCCGTCTTAAATCTCTCTCTTTGCCATTTAGTTATCTACTAGCTGGGCGAGACTGTTGTCTGTGTTGCTATGGTGACCAGCCGTCTGCGCTGATCTTCAGGGTTAAAGGGTGAATCAGCAGTTCTACATTAACTCCAGCGTTTAAGACCATTTACTGTTAAACTGTGTTGAAGGATCAGCAGAGCTTTATTTTACTGTAGAGGAGGATTATTTTATTATTACCTACTGATCTGATTCAGCTGTGGAGCCGCGACAGGGCAGGAAAAGAGCTGCATGTTACTGACCGCTGGTGTTGGACTATGTGCAATATTACAGAGCCCTGCATGTTCATTTATTACATGTCATACACCATAAAGACGGATTAGCTTTTGAACTTTGTCTTTACTTTTATGAAAGAAAAGATCTTTCTTCATTTTGAAAAGCTTCGCTTTCGCTTCGGGCCAGATATTTGTTCAGTTTAATAGCCATCGTCGTTATAATCTGGAATTATGGGTTTGTATGTTATCTGAACAAGTGGCAGCGCCTCAGAAACGTGAAAACGAGCACATCTGTGTGTGATCAAGTCCGCGTCATGTGATTGGGTGGCGTTTCGTGTAATGACCCGGGCGGAGGACGAGGCTGTCTCTTGAGATTTCCAGCTATGATTTGCGTTGTTGTTTGTTTGTTTATTTATTTATTTTAGGAGCTGTGGGATTTCAGTGTTTCTCCTCAGCTCAGTGAGCACCATAGGGTGCATCGTATATTTATATGTTTATTATGTTGTTTTTCCTCAAAGGGCTGTTTGATGATTTAATGTGCTGTCTCGGGGCCGTCGGGTGCCGTGGAAACATTTGTTTTCCTCATGGAAGCAGGTTCCATGTCAGCATGGAGAAGGAATGTAAGGCAGTGGTGTTTTGACAGATGGAGCGTTGCTCTGGGTGAAGAATGCAGGATCCAGGCCGAGCGAGCGTGGAATGTGAGTCTCTGGTGGAATTTGGCCCATAACGTCATGCGTCTCACAGCTGAAGGTGTTGACGTGGACAACTCGTAAACCTTTCCATGTTGGGGCTGAACACACACTTATCTTCGAGATAAGTTGTTTCAGTAATGCTTGGGTGTGGTGGTAAAGTCTCTTGAAGTGCAACTCCATCAGTTTTTCTAAATATCTGCGTAATTAAGCCATTAAGATGCAAACAACGTCATTCCGAGTGGTTTGATGTGAAATGTCGTTCCACAGAATGGTGGTGATGGGAACCAGACGTCCGAAGAATTTACCGCAGAAAGTTATTGCATGGAATTGTTATAAATCCATGAATCCAGACATCGTTATACAATTTTGTAAAATGTTTTTGCTCCATGTTTTGAAATATATTTATGGTGCTGAGGTACATGTACAGTGTTGTGAGTCCACAAATGTATTTATTTATTTATTGATTGATTGATTGATTGATTGATTGTAGATTTGTCACCTTTCCGCCACTCTTTTACCATTTTATGTTCCCCCGAGTCGGGCTGTAGAGCGAGTGGCCTTGCTGTAGGGGTGGAGGATTTTTCCACATGTGGCAGAGTTTCAGAGCTGCTGCTGTTGTTGTTGTTGTTGTTGTTGTTTATGTTTATTTTCCAGTCCCTAAACAAAATGTGCTGTGACGGAGTCACTGAGTCAGCAGTGCCAGGCTGTTGCCCACATGTGAAGAGGGCAGATCTTATTGTGTGTCCGTCACCTTCATCTTGTCCTCGGATTTATGGGAGTGTTTTGTCTGCGCAGATGCTCGTCGTGTTATCTTAGCATTTCACTCCTGAATAGAACTGATTACTGAAGTTTTCAGTGTCTGTCAGTCCAGGTCAGCGCGGCAAACAGGGCGACAGTGTTGCCTTATTCTGATAAACGTGCCTAAAAACTGCTGTCCAGCCCATTCCACACAGTTTTCTCGCATATTTCCCCCCCGAGGTCCTCGTTTCTGTGGTTTTATGTAGCAGACAGTCATCATTTATTTTGCCACGACCGGTTCCTAACCTCTCTTTATCCCCTGTTTGTGTGTCTGTGCTTTTCGGACTGAGGTGTTCAAGCTGAAGTTATAAGCAGAGTTTATAACTATACAAAGACAGCCAATCAGAATAGAGAGACTGTGTGTATGTTTGTATACAGGGCGAGTCAAAAGTCACAGGACATTTTATTTTATTTTATTTTTTATTTTATTATGGACTTTTATCTCTGGGGTCGTCTCAAACAAATTGTGTATGCTGAGAAAATCCACCGCCTTCAGCACCGCATCGTGAAAGCATGAAAAATAAAATAAAATAAACGGGTGTCCTGTGACTTTTGACTCTCCCTGTGTGTGCAGTAGAGTCGATGGTGAAACGCTGTAATTATTAGTGCTCTTCCTCGCTCCGGGTGCCGGGAATGACCGGCTGGAGTATAATTGCCATTGCAGTTCTTTGTGAAAAGTTTAGGCCGCCCTGTTTTTTCCATGTCTTTCTCTTTTACGGGTTTTTTATGTAACTTTCTTTCCAGAAGCCATTCTGAGGCTCTGGATCTCAGGATGTCGTAGGACGCATTATGATCTAATGCTTTTATTCATTTTTGTTGTTGGTGTGAAGGCTTTGCCATTGTGTATGAAAGGTGCTGAACGAACGAACCTGCCCTGTCGTAGCTTATTATAGGATTGTTGTCTTATTTCTAGACGTTTTACTTGTTTTGAGTGATTTAGTAAGTCAGATTATCTCAATATACTGGCAGATAGTTTTGCATGTTGTAAGAAATGAAACAAGCCAAATGATCTGGCAGTATATCAGGATAACTCGACTCACTAAACTTATGTCTAGAAATAGATGCATACTTTAAAAAGATGGTTTTTGAGGGTTCTTTAGTAAAGAACCTCATATAGTGGAGTTTTAGGAAAATGTGTCTCAAAGGCTGCAGGGCTTAAAAAGACGTGTAAAATATCAGACACAGCTCCAAAAGTCAGTCTGTACATTTCCACAGCTGAGCTAAGATTAAATAAGACTTTTCCTTTCTGATTCTCTGATTTTCCTTCATTTATTGTTTAATCGTCGCTCTGCATCTGTAAAACAGCTCGGAAACCAGATTTCAACTGTTTTTAATAGAAAACAATAATTTTAGGAGGTTTAACTCAAGACGTCGTATAAAACAGACTCACGTTTAGTTTTATATCATTAACGTTAAGCTACATTTAAGAAATATGTATTTTATTTTTTAAAAATTGGTCTCTGGTGTTATCAGGACTCTTATTTTACATTCTAACACAGTGTTTTCAGCTCTATTAAACTGCCTCTTTGGGTCGAGGCTCATCAGAGAGGAAGCATCTCAAGGCGAGTCACACTGGCTCGCTAAATTTCATTAATTTATTCATTATTTTGTTCATCCAGCAGCTCAGAACTTCTGTCTCTCACTGGTGTTTTGTGCTTTAACGGTTGAGTAATTAATATTTTGTCAAAATAAATATTTAATTACTGATTTTAAACAGTTCA
Source organism: Pygocentrus nattereri (assembly GCF_015220715.1). Lineage (NCBI taxonomy): Eukaryota > Metazoa > Chordata > Actinopteri > Characiformes > Serrasalmidae > Pygocentrus > Pygocentrus nattereri. Next base: position 32,372,514 of record NC_051234.1, on the reverse strand, counting down.
CAAGGTCACCTGATCAGCCAACGAGTCGGCCAGT
>NC_051234.1:32349980-32369980 GCF_015220715.1 Pygocentrus nattereri | reverse complement strand
TGACGGGTTCAGTCTGCCTTAGAACTGTCAGCTCTGCTGTGTTTAGATCCCTCCTGTGTTCACAGAGCCTCTCGTAGCAGGACTGGCCTGGGATCAGACTTCTCTCTGATGTACTGTGACCATGCAGGCAGGAGCAGGTTCTAGATCAGCGCTCCTCCTCTGAGGGGCTTTGTGAACGCAGCCCAGATCTGTTTATCCTCTCTGGGGCTTTTGCTTTCTGCTTTTTCGGTGCTGCTGTTAGTCTGTAGCCTGGTTTATGTTATAGCGCTGAAGATACGCACGGCGGCTCGCTGTGCTGTGACTCTGTTGACTTAGTCTGATTAGGAATCCCTGAGCAAGGTGCTGGCGGACTGTTGTGTCTGACGCCCAGAAAAACCAGCGAATCCAAGCGTCTCATCTGAAAAGCTGAGGTCGCCTGATACTCCAGCAGCAGATTTCTAAAGATCTGGATGATTTGGGTTTGGGATGATGCTTTGTAATTATTCTTATTTCTCACTCTTAGAAGTTGCTGGCAAAGGCGTGCTTTGAAAATATTTAAAAATATGAATTTTTATTCATTAAATTTTCATTTTTACAGGTGGAGGATGAGGGTGTTTATTTGTGGCCTTGCATGTGGTCCATTTTAGGCCTGGCCTGCTCTTAAATCTGATAGAAGCACATTATTTTTGTTGTTTGTTGGTTGGTTTGTTTTCACCATGCCCGCATCGTTCTGCTACCCACCAGTTGCTTAGCAACACCAGTACTTGCTTGACTCTCAGCTGCTGATCTGTTTTTTTTTGGAGGGCGAAATCGACAGTATTAAAAACGTATTAATCTTTAGCTCACGTCTGCGACCTGATCATACCTGTGATGTCATCCATGTTCTCATGTTTTATTACTTAAAGGAGAACTCGGTTTCTCCATAATTCAGGGGTTGAGACGTAAGTAAAGTCATCTAACTTTACTGTGGTGGTGGTAGGAACCAGAGGTGCCTAAACAGATATAGATGTTGGGCCAGAACTCTCAGAACTCTCATAGAACAGCGTCTCAGTCGTCAGGCAGTGAAATCAGAACCATCTCCCGTAGGAACTTTCTGTGAGGAGCTTTTAGAGGGACGTCTGGTTCCCATCACCACCACTGTGAGCAGTCCTGACTCGGTAAGTTTATCTAGAACGGAGCGTTTCACACCAAACCGCTCAGAACCGCTCAGAACCGCTCTGTTTACATCTTAACCACTGAAAAAATGGTGGAATTCCACTTTGAGTTTGTTTACATTATTTTGCTTTACAGTCTTGTTTTATGAAAAAAAAATAAATTCCAGACTTAAAAAATACAAACGCAAAGAATTCTGGATTGAAAAAGGTCCAGTTACCAAACGCTGAAGATTTATTCTGTAGTGTCTCACATTAATTACATTAAAACAGTAACAGAAGGATGTTAATAACCGCGATCGACACTTCATACCAGCTGGACGCTGTTAAAGCACTGAGATAAAGGCTGTTCTGTTTTCTGCACCGGTCAGGGAGCAGTACGTCCTGGTTGTTGTTAGGGCTCTGATGCGGTCAGTAAGCTATGATTCCTTTCAAAGGACCAGTTACACCCTTTAATTCAGTCAATAGCAGCTATCGCTGTGCAAACACTACACACAACACTACACAATACTCCACACAACACTGCACACAACACTACACACAACACTACACAACACTGCACACAACACTGCACAACACTACACAACACTGCACAGCACTGCACAACACTCCACACAACACTCCACAGCACTACACACAACACTGCACACAACACTGCACAACACTACACACAACACTGCACACAACACTGCACAACACTGCACAATACTACACACAACACTCCACACAACACTGCACAACACTCCACACAACACTACACAATACTCCACACAACACTGCACAACACTCCACACAACACTACACAATACTCCACAGAACACTCCACAACACTGCACACAACACTACACAACACTCCACACAACACTGCACAACACTGCACAATACTACACACAACACTCCACACAACACTGCACAACACTCCACACAACACTACACAATACTCCACACAACACTACACAATACTCCACACAACACTCCACAACACTGCACACAACACTACACAACACTCCACACAACACTGCACAACACTGCACACAACACTCCACACAACACTGCACAACACTGCACACAACACTGCACAATACTCCACACAACACTCCACAACACTGCACACAACACTGCACAACACTACACAACACTGCACACAACACTGCACAACACTCTGCACAACACTACACACAACACTGCACACAACACTCCACACAACACTGCACAACACTACACACAACACTACACAATACTCCACACAACACTCCACAACACTGAACACAACACTGCACAACACTACACAACACTGCACAACACTCTGCACAACACTGCACACAACACTCCACACAACACTCCACACAACACTACACAACACTACACACAACACTACACAATACTCCACACAACACTCCACAACACTGCACAACACTACACACAACACTGCACACAACACTGCACAACACTGCACAATACTACACACAACACTCCACACAACACTACACAATACTCCACACAACACTGCACAACACTCCACACAACACTACACAATACTCCACAGAACACTCCACAACACTGCACACAACACTACACAACACTCCACACAACACTGCCCACAACACTGCACACAACACTACACAACACTCCACACAACACTGCACAACACTGCACACAACACTCCACACAACACTGCACAACACTACACACAACACTACACAATACTCCACAACACTGCACAACACTGCACACAACACTGCACAACACTACACAACACTGCACACAACACTGCACAACACTCTGCACAACACTACACACAACACTGCACACAACACTCCACACAACACTGCACAACACTACACACAACACTACACAATACTCCACACAACACTCCACAACACTGCACACAACACTGCACAACACTACACAACACTGCACACAACACTGCACAACACTCTGCACACAACACTGCACAACACTACACACAACACTGCACACAACACTGCACACAACACTGCACAACACTGCACACAACACTGCACACAACACTGCACAACACTACACACAACACTACACAATACTCCACACAACACTCCACAACACTGCACACAACACTGCACAACACTACACAACACTGCACACAACACTGCACAACACTCTGCACACAACACTGCACAACACTACACACAACACTCCACACAACACTGCACAACACTGCACACAACACTGCACAACACTCCACACAACACTGCACATAACGCTGTACCTGCTCGTTCTACAGAGGCTGCATGTGGTTATCTTGACCTTTAGCTTTAGCCATAAACGCCGAGTCATGCGTTCGGGACTTTGGCTGGACTTTTACAAGCTACCGCAGCAGCGCCTGCTCAGCGTGAGGAACCGCCTGTGTAGAGTTTATACGCTGAAATCATTTCTCACTGGAGCCTTCCTCTGAAACCTGAGCGTTCTCGTGGTTACTTTACAGATAAGTAAGGCAAATGATCCACAAAGCTTCTGATGTTCTTCATCAAAGTGCAGGATTTGCCTAAATACCGAGTGCTTAACTATTTGAATAACAGCCCAGAGGTGGATTAAACTTGACTGGTTTGAGTTCTGATCAGTGCTGTCATCAAAACAAGGGCACAGATGTGTGGATTACACACTAAAAAGGTTTTCCAAGGGTTCTTGTGTTGGGATAAGATTGAGATGGGAGCAATAGCAGCAGCAGTGTGTTCATATTCACTTGATAATCCCAGCGGAATCAGATTTCCGCAGTTATCTGATTATTCAAATGGCCATGTAAACAGCATAATCTGACGTCTTAGATCAGTAGGGTCCAGAAATCGGATTAAATCGGGTCTAGAAATCGGATGAGGGAATCTGACAGAGGCTGGATTTTAGCTCCGTAATCAGATTCTCGGTCTGATCATGTGTGAAAACAGACGGCGGTACCGGAAATAAGCGAGCGGCGACGCTGAAACCAAATGCCCGCTTAACGAAATGAAGGATTGAAATATTCTTCATCTTCTAGACGATGTTTGTTCATATTTTCAGGCAAAGTGGTGAGATGTTACTTTTTTTTTTAGGTATCTTCAGATTCGTGGTTTTGTGAAGAACACAGTTCCTCAGTTTCCCAGTTACCGGTTGCTTCCACTGTGGATAGGTTTTCCTATTACCCCCCTTTTCCAAAGGCCTGATATCTCATTTATATGGACAGATCCATTTATTACGAATGTCGTCCCTAGAGCATATCAAGGAACTTTGGGAATCAGAGCTGGAGGAACCTGTTTCAAAAGAACTCTGGGATGGTATATTGCATCTTGAACCAAATGTCTTCAGTGCCTTGTTTAGTGTCCCCCCCAAACCACCCACTCTGAGACCTGTGGAGGTAGATTGTGTGTCTGTCCACTCTCCTTGCTGGGAAACCTGTTCTTTAGAGGTGGACATCTCCCGTCCCGCTTCTCCCTCTATGTGGATCTCAGAACTGTGTAATGTGGTGAAAACGGAGACGATTTGAAGCGTTAAGTCGGTTCCATCCAAAGAGTTTAGAACACTTGGAACCCTTTTTTAATTACTTAGACAAGCCGTCTTCATTGGACCTCCCTTAAAATAGTATCTCAGGGTTTAAAGTGATTCCTATGAATTTTTGATACGCGTTTATGTGTCACTGTTTCTTTTAAGTGTAATATCCTTTTCATGTTGTTTTGATTGACTGACGCTGGTATTTGAATTTTTTTGTTTCTTAGTTTTTTTTTGTGCATTTATTTATTTTAGATTTTATCTAATTTTTTCTTTCTTTTTCCTTTAACAGCGGTCTTGTTTGGTCCTTTGTCTTTCGCTGTTGTTGTGTGTGATTTGTCTTGTTATTAAAAAAAAAAGTGGTGAGATGTTTCTAAAAAAATGTAAAAACGCAGCAGAATTTGGGTTTTAGGTCACGTTTACGTCTCGTCGTCTTCTGCGAGTTTATCGGCCGGTATGTATGTCTGACTCGTGTAGTTTCAGATCGTCTGATTATCCAAGTACGTGTGACAGCGCTGATCTGAACAGCTGTTCATCTTTGGGTTATTTTGCTTCGTGTGTCCTCTTTGGTGTGAAGTTGGGCTGGAAAATATGACACTGTGTCATCATCAATGATACATTTGGTCACAATATGCTTTCCTGAGCGTATCTTGTATATCATCAGTAGACGCCTGTAGACCCTGCCAAGCGCTCTAGTTCAACAGAGCAGAACTAGTCCAGTTTAACTGGATTTAGATCCAGATATTGAATAAAAATCACCACTTTCACAGTTTTTGATAACATTTTTTAAAATGTAGCACTACCGGCTGTTTTTTCTCTGCTCCAGCCGATCAGACGTCTGAGAAAATCAGCATCATGACGTATCGTTTATCTTTGTTTTTCATCAGATGGTCGAGGTATCGCGATGTTTCTGCCATATCGCCCAGCTCTAGTATAAAGAGCAGGTTCACCTAAATAAAGATTTGACAGCAAACTTCATCATTTTATTCTTCTTCTTTACCACTCACTCGTTTTTCTCTTTGTCTGTCTCTCCCTTTCACTTTCTCCTTTTTTCCTTTCTTCTCTTGCTCGTTCCTTTCTTTCTCTCTCCCCACTTCTCTTCTGTTCTCTTCTCTCTCTCTCTCGTTCCTTCCTTTCTCTCTCCTCTCTTCTCTCTTTTCATCTCTCTTCTAGTCTCTTCTCTCTCTCTCACTCACTTCTCTTTTCCTTTCCCTCATAATCTTGCGCTTTCTTTCTTTCTTTCTCTTTCTCCCCTCTTCTCATCTCTTCTGTTCTCTCTCTCTCTCTCACTCTCTCTCTCTCGCTCACCTCTTTTTTCCTCTCTCTCTCAATCACTCACTTTCACTCTCGCTTTTTTCTTTCTTTCTTTCTTTTTCTTTCTTTCTTTCTTTCTTTCTTTCTTTCTTTCTTTCTTTCTTATCTCCCCTCTTCTCATCTCTTCTGTTCTCTCTCTCGCTCTCTCTCTCTCGCTCTCGCTCTCGCTCACCTCTTTTTTCCTCTCTCTCACAATCACTCACTTTCGCTCTCGCTTTTTTCTTTCTTTCTTTCTTTCTTTCTTTCTTTCTTTCTTTCTTTCTTATCTCCCCTCTTCTCATCTCTTCTGTTCTTCTCTCTCTCGCTCACCTCTTTTCCTCTTCTTTCACAGCCACTCTCTCACTTTTCTCTCTCATCTCACTCATTTCTCCCTCTCGCTTTACCTCTGTCTCTGCCTCTCTCGCTCGCCCTTTCTCTTTTTTCTCTTTCCTTTTTTTATCACTCACCTCCCTCTTTCTCTTTCCTTCCTGATTTTCTCTTTCTCTCTCGCCCACTCCTCTTTCTGTCTTCTTTCAAGTTCATCTTAATACTGAGTTCACGTCACTGTGGCCGTTTCAGGGCGTCTTTGTTTTTCAGGGCACTTTTCAGTTCAGCAGTGAACAGAAATAGACAGACCGGCAGAAATGAGCCGTGAAGAGCTGTGAAGAGCCGTGATGAGCTGTGAAGAGCTTATTTTGTCTAAATAACAATTTGACCGTTTGATTTGTTAATCTGTGGTTAATAGCACATCACTGCCGTCGGACGAAAACCTCGTATCTCCATTTTTACCCGTTTCCATTTTTTCAGTTTTTGACAGAATTTGAAAATATTAGTTGCTTTTTACATTGTGTGTAAATTTCATGATGAATGAACCGAAATAAACAACAGCAAGTTACTCGGGAAGACGTCTGGTTCCATTGACTTACATTAGAAGTAGAGTAGGTTTTTGCCTTCTCCTGTAAAGTTACCGTTTTTGGAGATACGAGGTTTTGTTCCAACAGCAGCAACACATTGAAAGTCTTTTGATCCAAACGTTGGTTTAAACACCTGAAAGGTTTGCAGTGACATCAAAGAGGAGGAATTATGTGCGTTATTATCAAAAATATAAATGTTTATGTTTGTGTCTGTACAAGCTCGAGAATCACACACACAATCTCTCCTTGTGTTGTGATATTATTAACTGTCAAAACAAATCGTCGGGCAAAATCTGCTCTTAATGATGATTAAGATGTTAAGCAAAATATTAGCCAACAGCTCGTTTCTGTTTAGTATTCATTTAAAAAGTGTCCTGACGATGTAAGATGTCCTGAAACGTGTGCCTGAGTGACAAATATGAGCTCAATATTAATCATAACTGCCAAATCTCCATATGGCAGAACTATAATGTTCACGAGGAAATGTTCACAATACACAGTCACGATATTTCTTTTTTCCCATTTTTCACCAGTTGGAACAGAATAAAAAGAACCAGCAGTGCCACATTTTTAAAAAACCCAAATCCAATTCAGTTTGGTCTTACAATCTGTTTTATATCATTCTGTTTTATTCTATATTCACTTTAATTCAACATTTCTCACACCAAATCCAGTTAAACAGGACTAATTTAGCTCTCGTTGTATTAAACATGCAGTAGCTCAGTGTTCAAGTGTTCTGCACGTGACCGTGCTCTCCTCTTCATGGGTTTATTAACTTGATTATGTGCTCGGGTTGTTGTTGTTGTTGTTGTTGTTGTTGTTGTTGTTGTTGTGAGTCTAAAGTTTTGCTGAACACTCGAGACACTCAGTCAGTTTGCAGTGAAGTCCCTGTAGTTACTGAATAATAAGGCTTGGTATGTAATAAGCCTGAGATTTTTAAGGGATTGAAGTCTTAAATTATTGCGCAAAAACTTGGAAAATGTACTCGTTTGTATTGTGAACATGTTGGAAAGCTAGACGTCCCCAAACTTTTGACGGACAGCGTATTTATCAATAATCACAGTGACGCTGCAGAAGCACTTTGACCCCAGCGTTTCGGGTAAAGCCCGGCGCTGTGAGGAGTGTGAGGAGTGTGAGGAGTGTGAGGAGTTTCTTACCTGTGTGTGTGTGTGTGAGTGCGTTCTCCCCGGAGAAGCTCTGTCACTGAGACACTCGCCGTCCGCAGCCCGTCAGAGAAATGCTCCTCAGTGCGGATGAATGAGGAGCTGCTCCCTCGCTCGGATGCCTGCGTGTGAGAGTGCATGTGTGCGTGTGTGTGTGTGTGTTTGGCTGCACGTGGGAAAGAGCGAGCGAGTGAGTGAGAGAGAGAGAGAGAGAGAGAGAGATTCCCCACCTCTCTCACCAGCCTCCTGTTTCTTCTCCTTTTCTGTCCCTCTTTCGCTTTTTGTTCCGTTTCCTTTCGGAGGAAGTCTGTCCGTTTTCTCTGTGACTGTAAATACAGTCTGTTCTTTCATCTACAGCGCGAGGACGTTGAGAGGTGAATGAACAGTAGCTGTGTTTGATCTGAGCCTCGTCGGTCTGAGAAGCGTCACTGATGCTTTTATATATTTATACAGATTCATAACGAGCTGAGCAGCTTTATTACAGTGACTCTTACACTGAGTCTACCTCGCTCGCTCGCTCGCTCTCTCTCTCTCACTCCTTTCTCTCTTTATCTCTCCTTCTCTCTCTCTTTCTCTCTTCTTGCTCTCCTTTCTCCCTCTTTCTCTCTGCCTCTTTTACTCACTACTTCTCTTCTCTTTTCTTTCTCTTTCCTCTTTATCTTTTTCTCATTTACTTCTCTCTTGTTTTAAAGCATTAAAATAACAACATGAAACACACAGCAAATAATAACAGTGACATTATTGAATATATTTTAATGAAATTATCATTATAATCATTAGTTATACAAATTAGTCATTTTATATGTATATTTTAGGGCCTGATAGTTCAGCTTACTCTGAGTTTTAATTCATTTTCCCAGTGTTCCACATAATCACTCTGACGGTGTTTGATGACATGGTTCTGCTCAGGGTGCGGCTCTGCTGAGGGTTCGGTTCTGCTGAGGGTTCGGCTTTGTTCAGGGTGTGGCTCTGCTGAGGGTTCGGTTCTGCTGAGGGTTCGGCTTTGTTCAGGGTGTGGCTCTGCTGAGGGTTCGGTTCTGCTGAGGGTTCGGCTTTGTTCAGGGTGTGGCTCTGCTGAGGGTTCGGTTCTGCTCAGGGTTCGGTTCTGCTGAGGGTTCGGCTTTGTTCAGGGTGTGGCTCTGCTGAGGGTTCGGTTCTGCTGAGGGTTCGGCTTTGTTCAGGGTGTGGCTCTGCTGAGGGTTCAGCTCTGCTGAGGGTTCGGTTCTGCTGAGGGTTCGGCTTTGTTCAGGGTGTGGCTCTGCTGAGGGTTCGGTTCTGCTCAGGGTTCGGTTCTGCTGAGGGTTCGGCTCTGCTCAGGGTGCAGCTCTGCTGAAGGTTCGGCTCAGCTGAGGCCGCGGCTCCGTTTAGGGTGTGGCTCTGCTCAGGGTGTAGCTCTGCTGGGGGTTCGGCTCTGCTCAGGGTGCGGCTCTGCTCAGGGTGCGGCTCAGCTGAGGCCCGGCTCTGTTTAGGGTGTGGCTCTGCTCAGGGTGCGGCTCTGCTGAGAATGCGGCTCTGCTGAGGGTTCGGCTCCGCTGAGGTTGCAGCTCTACTCAGGATGCGGCTCTGCTGATGATTCGGCTCTGCTGAGGTTGCGGCTTTGCTGAGGATGTGGCTCTGCTCAGGGTGCGACTTTGCTCAGGGTTCGGCTCTGCTCAGGGTTCGGCTCCACTGAGGTTGCAGCTCTGCTCAGGGTGTGGCTCTACTGAGGGTTCGGCTCTGCTGAGGTTGCGGCTTTGCTGAGGATGCGGCTCTGCTGAGGATTCGGCTCTGCTCAGGGTTCGGCTCTGTTCAGGGTGCGGCTCTGCTGAGGATGTGGCTTTGCTGAGGGTTCAGCTCTGCTCAGCGTGCGGCTCTGCTCTGGGTTCGGCTCTGCTCAGGGTTCGGCTCTGCTCAGGATGAGGCTCTGCTGAGGATGTGGCTTTGCTGAGGATGTGGCTTTGCTGAGGGTGCGGCTCTGCTCAGGGTTCGGCTCTGCTCAGGGTTCGGCTCTGCTGAGGATGTGGCTTTGCTGAGGGTTCGGCTCTGCTCAGCATGCGGCTCTGCTGAGGATGCGGCTCTGCTGAGGATGTGGCTTTGCTGAGGGTTCAGCTCTGCTCAGCGTGCAGCTCTGCCCAGGGTTCGGCTCTGCCCAGGGTTCGGCTCTGCTCAGGGTGCGGCTCTGCCCAGGGTTCGGCTCTGCTCAGGGTGTGGCTTTGCCCAGGGTTCGGCTCTGCCCAGGGTTCGGCTCTGCTCAGGGTGTGGCTCTGCCCAGGGTGTGGCTTTGCCCAGGGTTCGGCTCTGCTCAGTGTGCGGCTCTGTTCAGGGTTCGGCTCTGCTCAGGGTTCGGCTCTTCTCAGGGTGCGGCTCTGCTGAGGATGTGGCTTTGCTGAGGGTTCGGCTCTGCTCAGGGTGCGGCTCTGCTTAGGGTTCGGCTCTGCTCGGGGTTCGGCTCTGCTGAGGATGTGGCTTTGCTGAGGGTTCGGCTCTGCTCAGCATGCGGCTCTGCTGAGGATGCGGCTCTGCTGAGGATGTGGCTTTGCTGAGGGTTCAGCTCTGCTCAGGGTGCAGCTCTGCCCAGGGTTCGGCTCTGCTCAGGGTGCGGCTCTGCCCAGGTTGTGGCTCTGCCCAGGGTTCGGCTCTGCTCAGGGTGTGGCTTTGCCCAGGGTTCGGCTCTGCTCAGGGTTCGGCTCTGCTGAGGATGTGGCTTTGCTGAGGGTTCGGCTCTGCTCAGGGTGCGGCTCTGCTGAGGATGTGGCTTTGCTGAGGGTTCGGCTCTGCTCAGGGTTCGGCTCTGCTGAGGATGTGGCTTTGCTGAGGGTTCGGCTCTGCTCAGGGTGCGGCTTTGCTCAGGGTTCGGCTCTGCTCAGGGTTCGGCTCCACTGAGGTTGCAGCTCTGCTCAGGGTGTGGCTCTACTGAGGGTTCGGCTCTGCTGAGGTTGCGGCTCTGCTCAGGGTTCGGCTCTGTTCAGGGTGCGACTTTGCTCAGGGTTCGGCTCTACTGAGGGTTCGGCTCTGCTGAGGTTGCGGCTTTGCTGAGGATGCGGCTCTGCTCAGGGTTCGGCTCTGCTGAGGATGCGGCTCTGCTCAGGGTGTGGCTCTGCTCGGGGTTCGGCTCTGCTGAGGATGCGGCTCTGCTGAGGGTTTGGCTCTGCTCAGGGTTCGGCTCTGCTCGGGGTTCGGCTCTGCTGAGGGTTCAGCTCTGCTCGGGGTTCGGCTCTGCTCAGGGTTCGGCTCTGCTCAGGGTGCGGCTCTGCTTAGGGTTCGGCTCTGCTGAGGATGTGGCTTTGCTGAGGGTTCAGCTCTGCTCAGCGTGCGGCTCTGCTCAGGGTTCGGCTCTGCTCGGGGTTCGGCTCTGCTGAGGATGTGGCTTTGCTGAGGGTTCGGCTCTGCTCAGCATGCGGCTCTGCTGAGGATGCGGCTCTGCTGAGGATGTGGCTTTGCTGAGGGTTCAGCTCTGCTCAGCGTGCGGCTCTGCCCAGGGTTCGGCTCTGCCCAGGGTTCGGCTCTGCTCAGGGTGTGGCTCTGCCCAGGGTGTGGCTCTGCCCAGGGTTCGGCTCTGCTCAGGGTTCGGCTCTGCTGAGGATGTGGCTTTGCTGAGGGTTCAGCTCTGCTCAGCGTGCGGCTCTGTTCAGGGTTCGGCTCTGCTCAGGGTTCGGCTCTGCTGAGGATGTGGCTTTGCTGAGGGTTCAGCTCTGCTCAGCGTGCGGCTCTGTTCAGGGTTCGGCTCTGCTCAGGGTTCGGCTCTTCTCAGGGTGCGGCTCTGCTCAGGGTGCGGCTCTGCTGAGGATGTAGCTTTGCTGAGGGTTCGACTCTGCTCAGGGTGCGGCTCTGCTTAGGGTTCGGCTCTGCTGAGGATGTGGCTTTGCTGAGGTTGCGGCTCTGCTCAGGGTTCGGCTCTGCTGAGGATGTGGCTTTGCTGAGGGTTCGGCTCTGCTCAGCATGCGGCTCTGCTGAGGATGCGGCTCTGCTGAGGATGTGGCTTTGCTGAGGGTTCAGCTCTGCTCAGGGTGCGGCTCTGCCCAGGGTTCGGCTCTGCCCAGGGTTCGGCTCTGCTCAGGGTGCGGCTCTGCCCAGGGTGTGGCTCTGCCCAGGGTTCGGCTCTGCTCAGGGTGTGGCTTTGCCCAGGGTTCGGCTCTGCTCAGGGTTCGGCTCTGCTGAGGATGTGGCTTTGCTCAGGGTTCGGCTCTGCTCAGGGTGCGGCTCTGCTGAGGATGTGGCTTTGCTGAGGGTTCGGCTCTGCTCAGGGTTCGGCTCTGCTGAGGATGTGGCTTTGCTGAGGGTTCGGCTCTGCTCAGGGTGCGGCTCTGCTGAGGATGTGGCTTTGCTGAGGGTTCGGCTCTGCTCAGGGTGCGGCTCTGCTCAGGGTGCGGCTCTGCTGAGAATGCGGCTCTGCTGAGGGTTCGGCTCTGCTGAGGGTTCGGCTCTGCTCAGGGTTCGGCTCTGCTGAGGGTTCGGCTCTGTTCAGGGTGCGACTTTGCTCAGGGTTCGGCTCTGCTGAGGATGCGGCTCTGCTCAGGGTGCGGCTCTGCTGAGGGTTCGGCTCTGCTGAGGGTTCGGCTCTGTTCAGGGTGCGACTTTGCTCAGGGTTCGGCTCTGCTGAGGATGCGGCTCTGCTCAGCATGCGGCTCTGCTGAGGCAGGGCCTCTGAGACGTCCTCTCGAGCAGTGAGATGGTGAAAGTTTAGACCGTTCAACACGGCGGAGCAGAAACTGGTCTGCAGAGGAGACGAAGTTCATGCTCTGATCTTTAAAAGACGGCGGTGGGACAGACGTCCAGCTTATGTGTCTCAGAGCACGACGTCTTCCTCTCGGCCTTCTTCAATAAGGACGTGTGAAGGACGTTTTCCTGAGTCTGACGTCATTTTAAAGCAGTTAAAAACACAATCACTGCTCACTGCTGCTCATCTCACTCTGACTGGACCTCATGTGATGCTCACTGTCATGGTAACGTCTACACTAAGCGTTATTCATTTTGCATCTGATTACTTGCAGTGAGCATGTAAACAAAGATTTTCCATCAGATTGTTTAGTAGTTTGTCCATATAAACACCTCACTCTTCTGTAATCGGAATGCATTTAATCAGATATCTTTGCATTGACAGGCTTTCTCTCTAATCTCTCTTCACAGTGCAGTTCCGATGATGTGATTTGAGGGGCTTTTGTTGTTGTTTGTAAGTTACAGTTAAGGTTTCCTTTAGGTTTTTAAGGTAAAGGAGAAGAGCAATGAAACGACAGGAACGTTAATGCACACAGTAGATTACAAAATAACTATTAGGATTATGAATTAGAAAAAAGATAAAGTGCAGGCCCCCTTTAGTCGACTCCTCAGTGACTCGGCTGTTTGGATCCCTCCCACCCTTCTTATCTAATGGTGTGAGTCACAGTACCCTGACATTAAAAGTCCATTGTGAATCCTTTCTATGTGACTTCACTGTGCGCCACACCCTCCTAATTATTTTACATTTGTAAATTGCCTTTGGAATTTAAACCCACAGAACATAAACATTGTGTCATGGATGACTGGGTGGATTTTGCGCTCACAGTCCAAAAAACGTTCATTAGACACTGTTCTGAGCGTCCCCTGTGGATCTTCTGCAGATGCTGAAATTATTCAACAACTATCGGCTGCAACTTGAAACTCAGACTTGCGGCCAACGAGCTCTTAAATACAATATATTTGAGCAGGGGGTGGGGTTAGTGGTGCTGTCGGTGCAGATGTTTTTATGTTTGACATAAAATGAAGACCTTGATGGTGGATGATCTGACAGAGGGATAAATTAAAGATGATGAAGAGTAGAGGGCCAAGGACTGATCCCTGGGGGACACCTTGTGTAACAGCACTGATTGCAGAGTTAGGCTTTCTACTTAAACACAAATGTGGTGTGGATGAAACATTTAAATCCTGAATGTGTGACAAGTGAGAAAACAATATGGATAAATTATTTTCCTCTGGTTAATTTTGACTTTTAAGGGTTAGAGGTCGTAGGAGTCTCTTCAACTCAAGTCTCCTTCACAGGAAAAACTCGTAACAGTGGCATCTTGCCACTTTTTCCATCCATGTCAAGAGCAGGAAATATTGAGCGTGTGCAGTTACTGTAAACGGCAGTGTTTCCCAGAGTTGGGCAGAAATCCATAAACGTTTGTGGGGGAAATTACAGTGTTATAAATTGTTGTTAAGGTGAATTTTTGCAGCCAGCATTTCCGATTGCTCAGATTGAAGCCGATTGCTTGTGTGCAGCGTAATTCCTGAGTGTAGCTCGTCTGTAATAATTTTGTCATTATAGGAGGGATTAGAAGGTCCTGAGTGCCCCGGGCTGTTTATGTTTTTTGTTTGGAGGTGGAATGTCTAGGCTGCCGGAATGACTTGGTTGCGCGCATGTCGTTTTTCCTTGGTGGCTTAGCGGGCATGACGGGTCATGTCTTCAGCATCACACTCTCAGAAACACACCGCGTGCATGTGTGTGTTTTCGCTGGAATGATGAGTTATGTAAGTACTATTCAAAACATACGCTCACGCGGTCCTGCTCTGGAAAGCCACAAGTTTTTCCAGAATTGAGGGAAGCCGTTTGCGTGCGGGCGTGGGTGTGTGCGTCTGTTTGGGTACACACACTCTTTCGTTGTGGATACAGTGATTACAGCGCACAGAGCTTCAACACTGACAGTGTGTGCACGTGTGCTTGCCTGCTGGGTGAATGCTTTAGATATCCTACCATGCTCCGTGTCATGTACAAAAGTGCTGGGAGGTCCAGTTGACCATGAGTTTGGGTCAAAAATGACTTTGAAATGGAGTTCAAGACTGCTCAGCTGACTGAGTAACATCTGGATCCACATCACATGGCTAAAAGTGTGTGCAAACCTGATGATCACCATCTATGAGCTTGGAGTTGTCCAGTGCAATGCAGATATAACAGCCTATACTTGTCTGGGAAGGCTGCCACAAAGCTGGAAGCATATAACTGTGTAAAATGTCTTTATGTGCTGCATCATTAACATCACCCTTCACTGGAACTAAGGGGCCCAAAGCCTGAAAAACAACCCCAGCCAATTATCCCTCCTCTACCAAACTTTACTGTTAGCACTGTGCATTCTAGTAGGTAACGTTCTCCTGGTATCCTTCAAACCCAGAATCATCATCAGACTGACAGATAGTGAGGCATAATTAATAATTCCAGACAACACAGTTCTACTTCTCCAGAGTCCAGTGCCGGTGCTTTACGCCTCTCCAGCTGACGCTTGGCATTGCCAGTCGTAGAGTCCACCTCTCTTCAGTTGTAGAGTCCACCTCTCTTCAGTTGTAGAGTCCACCTCTCTTCAGTTGTAGAGTCCACCTCTCTTCAGTTGTAGAGTCCACCTCTCTTCAGTTGTAGAGTCCACCTCTCTTCAGTTGTAGAGTCCACCTCTCTTCAGTTGTAGAGTCCACCTCTCTTCAGTTGTAGACTCCACCTATATTTGGTTGCATAGTCCACCTCTATTCAGTTGTACAGTCCACCTCTATTCAGTTGTACAGTCCACCTCTATTCAGTTGTACAGTCCACCTCTATTCGTTTGTATGGTCCATCTCTGTTCAGTCATAGAGTCCACGTCTATTCAGTTGTGGATTCTGCAGTTTGCTGGGAGTGATGGAGCCACATTAGAAAATGTCCACATGCTTATTTCAGCAACATTTTACATAGAAACACCAGATCAGATGGCGAATAAACATCCAATAGTCTTACAGCCTTGCACAGTTTTTATATCCATTTTAATTTACTTGTCTTGTTAGAAAAGGCCTGTGCCAGTTATCCCTTCAACAAACACTGTTGCTCTTAGAGGCATCAAGCGGATGCACCCCTAATCTCTGGTGTGTGTTAATTAGAGTGTAGCTGTCAGTCAGGTCTTGTTTATCCTCTCTTACATCACCGTAATACAGCTGTGTTCGCCGTGTGCATCCCTGCTGTGCAAACCAATACACAGCTGCAGTTTTACATGCTCTCAGAAACGATGTGCTAATTAACACCACATTTCTTGAATGATCTCTACTTGAACGCGTTGTGTGTTAAAACTTGATGTGAAGACTAGATGATTTGTCTAATCTGAGTCTTAAAAGCTAAACACACTGCCTTTATTAGAAATATCAAGATGTGTTTATCCTAACTGGAAACACACGTGTTGTGTTTTACGAGCGCAGGTGTCCACATGCCCTGGTACATTACAAAGAGAGTTTGGTTGATTGTGCTTACATGTGAGAGCACTTACTAACACGTGTGAAGGAACTCTTTCATTATGTTGGGTTTTAGTGCCTTTTTTGACCAGGGCGTTCCTACAGCCTGAGCTGATGTTAGCAGCACTCCAAACTTTAGATTACCATATTACATACCACATGTTTTGGGGCAGTCGTGGGCTGGAGGTTAGGGATCCAGCCTCATGACCAGAAGGTTACTGGTTCGATCCCCAGTGCCGACAGCACATGACTGAGGTTGACCTTGAGCAAGACCCCTAACCCCCAACTGCTCCCCGGGCGCTGCGGATTGGGCTGCCCACCGCTCCGGGCAAGTGTGCTCACTGCCCCCTAGTGTGTGTGTGCTCACTAGTGTGTATGTGGTGTTTCACTTCACGGATGGGTTAAATGCGGAGGTGGAATTTCCCCATTGTGGGACTAATAAGGGTCACTTAATCTTAATCTTATTAATAACCATCATTTGATTCAATCATAACAAACAGCATGGATTGATTTGAGGCGGGGATGCAGGGGGGGTGCCACTAAAAATGATGGGAACCAAGCCCCTTGTAAAAAGACCACCCCCTTCCACCTCCTTTGGATCTCTTAGGATGATCAATATTCAATCCATCCATATGTGAGATTTACACATTATGCAGGTTCTTCATGTGAAAGTAACAGAGCATTTTTGACCCCTTTTCTTTTGTCATGTATTTAAGGTAAGAGTGTCAGAAGAATGCAATCATCTATTAAATCAGCTACATAGTGTCAAATTAAAGGCTTTTCAGCCTCGTGGAATTTGACCTGTTATCTGTCGTCTGAAACAGCATCCCCAAAGTAAAAAGAGCTCTGTTCCCACATACTTTGGGCTGCGGTCGTGATCTTGGTCTCGGCTGAAAGGTAACACTAGGGCTAGAAGGATTGATTGGCTACGTGTTATCCAATTTGCAATCAGTGATTGGCCGATATTTCTCTAACTTAGCCAATCCTGAGAGCGGATCAGTGACATAAAGCATACGAGCTGTATTTGGCCTGAGGTGCCAGAACGCAACTGCTGCACCAATGAAGGTGGAACCGGGAAGATTCAAACAAGAAGCTGGCAAATGTTGAGTTTCAGCTTCATCATATGCTGTTATATATACATCATATCTATAAACTTGGCTCCAATTCTGCTGTGAACTCGTAGTGCGAACGTGTAGAGCTGTAATTAACACAGTTTGTCCTCGAAGCTTCGGGGATTCGGGGTCGCTTTGCTAGGAGCTGAAAATAAAAATATCACAGAACTACAAAGGCGACCCTGTGTGAGCCCCTTTAGCCTTTTCAGTACATTTAAAAACCCGTCTTTGGAAAAGAAGGACAGTTTTGTCCTGCTGGCGGTTGCATAGACTCCAGTTATTTCCGTGATTATATTAGCATAAGGCAACAAAATCTAACAGCTGCACAACTTAAGGTGGAACAGGAACAAGAATCTGGTGAAAAAGAAGCCGACTTCAGCTGGTGAAAGAGTGGAAGGCAACGTACTGTACGAGTTACTGACTCAGAGTAACAGAGTCTAGAACGGAGGAGTTTGTCTCCTCCTGACTCTTAGATCTCTAAACTGATCTCTGACTCTTGCTGTGTTATCAGACCACATGTTCTGGATTGTGGTGTCTCTGTGGAGGCGGCGAGGATGGGCAGCTGGTGATTGTAACTGCTGTGAATAACGGATCATAAAACGTTTTGTGGGAATCAAATCCTCACATTTCAAGCTTTCTAACGGTGTTTTGCATCAGTGCGTTGCTCAGCGATCTGATGCATAAAAAGGTTATGTAAAAAACCAGGAGTGAACGCTTTGACAGAAGTGTCCTGGTACCAGAGCAGTGAAGTAGAAAAGACATTTTTGGGGGGCAGTCGTGGGCTAGAGGTCAGGGAACCAGCCTTGTGGTTGACCGGAAGGTTGCCGGTTCGATCCCCAGAGCCGACAGCACATGACTGAGGTGTCCTTGAGCAAGACCCCTAACCCCCAACTGCTCCCTGGGCTCTGTGGATAGGGCTGCCCACCGCTCCGGGCAAGTGTGCTCACTGCCCCCTAGTGTGTGTGCGCTCACTAGTGTGTATGTGGTGTTTCACTGCACGGATGGGTTAAATGCGGAGGTGAAATTTCCCTGTTGTGGGACTAATAAGGGTCACTTAATCTTATTTTTTGAATGTTTCCTATATTTATATATTTTGCTGCCTCCTGGATCCGTATGTTGCTCTATTGGATGTGTCTTTCCCTTTGTTTTACTTACTATCTCTGTCGTCTTTCCACTTTCTATCTTTTCCTGGGCATATGTTTATATTTTAGGTTAACTGCCTGGCCTTATCATGTGCGTTACTACGTTCTCTTATGATGGGTGGCAGATCTTTCAGTGCTGCTGCCCCCAAACTCTGGAATTCTCTACCTTCCACTCTTCTCTGTCTTCCTTCAAATCCCTGTTAAAAATCTTCCTTTTTTCCTCGCTGTAGTCTTAATTTGTCCTTGGGTTCGTGAAATGCGCTATATAAAAAACATTATTATTATTATTATTATTATTATTATTATTAATGTTATTATTATCTACTGCTGAGTGTGGCTCTACACTGGCTGGACGCTACAGTGGCCACCATTTAAGCAACTCTAATAAGATAAGCTGGACCTACTTAAGGTGAATCAGCACTCACATTCACTGAGTTGGGATGGCAGTTTAGCTTTCTTCAGTTTAAGTGAATTACATTGGATCATCAATTACATTCAGTTGTGAGCAAATACTGTCCATAATTCAGTGAAGTTCAGCTAAAGAATGATTATCTGAGCGCAGGAGAGCTGGTTATGAAGAATGGCATTTGGTACAGCGCATGCACCCGCTGTCATGGGGTTGCCAGGTCTGTGGTTTTCCTGTTAAATTGGGCTAAAAGTGCTGTCACAGGAGAAAATTATGAAGATTCAGCTTCTGTTGGGAGTCTTTTAAGCAAACATTGGGCTGGAGATTTATGCTGAGTATAGCATCCCTGCCCACTTTAGGGAAAAACACAAGATCTGTGGACTTCAAGTCAAATCAAAATCAAATCAAATCACGTTGTCGCATCACACTATATATATATATATATATATATATATATATATATATATATATATATATATATATATATATATATATATATATAAGAAAAGGCTCTCTCTCTCTCCCCATATCTGTACTTAAACATATAGACTGGCATCATGTATCTGGAAGATTCTATATCAGTGTACTGTCCCTGAGAACCTGCATATATATATATATATATATATATATATATATATATATATATATAAGAAAAAGCTCTCTCTCTCTCTCCCCATATATATACATTTATATGTGTGTGTGCGTGTGTGTGTGTGTATATATATATATATATATATATATATATATATGCAGGTTCTCAGGGACAGTACACTGATATAGAATCTTCCAGATACATGATGCCAGTCTCTATGTTTAAGTACAGATGTGCTGGATTGAAGGTGCAGAGGATCAGAGTGAGTCTGATGGTGTGGATGAGGTGTGGATTGTCCATGGGGATCATCATGATGAGGACTCAGAGGTGCAGTGACAGGCCTTTAGACTGATACACCAGCAGTACTGGCTGTTCAGCAGCCCGATGGCCTCGGGGAAGAAACTGTCTCGGCCGGTTCTGGACTTTAGGCTTCTATATCTCCTCCCGCTCGGCAGCTGTGAGAACAGACACTGGCTTTGGTGGGTGGAATCCTTCAGAATCATTGATGACATGACATGGGAGGGGTCTCCACAGCTCTTCCACCAATCACAACATCCAAAAAGGCAGCAACA